>NW_015390560.1:59456-67775 GCF_001527695.2 Protobothrops mucrosquamatus | reverse complement strand
GGATGGGATGGGATGGGATGGTATGGTATGGGATGGGATGGGATGGGATGGGATGGGATGGGATGGGATGGGATGGGATGGGATCCTTGTAAGCCCTCAATTCATCTCAGTGGTTGATGGATGCTGAGGACTTTAATCTCAAGAGAAGAGACAAAGTCCACTAAATCACATGACGAACCAGCTGAAAGTTTCCCATGAAGGTGATGAACCATTGATAGATGCTTTGCTAATAGAACTCTATAGCAAGATAGCAAGATCAAAAACTGGGTGTACATCCAGATTACACAGAGAGATGTCTTCCCTTTTTCAACGGAAACAGAACCAGCACATGTGTTACTACCAAAAGCAATAACAGGCAAAGGGAGAAAAAAAAACCCAAAGGTTTCCTCATCCACATTCCACAGCTTATCCTTCACTAACCCACACTACAATGAATCATGAGAACCAGCTCAATTATATGATAGAAAGAATTATTCAACAAGGCGTGGCTGATATTCTGAACCTAAAGGCCTAATTCAAGCTCAACCTCTGATCGCTGCATAGATATATACATGCGCAGGCTTTGATTGCAATTCAGAAATGGTTCAGGGGTATTTTTCAATTTTCCAATCAACCTTTAGTTGACACTGTAGAAAGTCTTGTTAAGATGCTTCCTTGCTTTGCAAGAGGCAGGGCTGAGATGCCAATCTAATGATTTATCCTTCCCGCAGTGAAAGATCTTGGGATATAAGGTAAATTACAATTTTTTGAAATCCATCTGAAGTAGGAAAAGCAATATCCAACCCATGAATCTGCCAATCATGGTTTAAATTTCATATGCCTTTAATTGACAAATCATATTACTTTTAGCCCTGTAGAGATACTGTGGTAGATTACATTAATCTGGTACTTATTGAAATAGAAATGGTTAAATAGGTTCTTATATAAACCCTAAGTAAGAAAAAGGCAGCATCTTTTATTTCTGTATTAAAACATAGAAGGCCAGGGTTCAGCCCTGAGCAAATTCTACAAGGTAGCTAGAAAGCTTTGCTAATAAAGCTTTATAATGGAAGTGTTAGGACAGCTTATGGCATACCTTAATAGAAAGAGCAAGCATACAACAATGTCCAAAAATGGGATTTATTCACAACTTGCAAGAAATGGAGTATTAAGGCAATTACAAACATCCATCTCATTGTGATTGTTCTGTGTCTCATTTTAAAAAATGCTACATGTTTTCAATTTACTCTAAAATTAATAGTATAACGAGTATTATTATATTAGATACTGGTTATAGTTATAGATTAATACTATTAATAAAGCCACTATTAGTAAACTAATTATGTATGCATGTATATGTATGTATATGTATGTGTATGTGTGTGTATATATGTGTATATATAATTTTATAATATAATAAATTAATATATTAGTAGAATAACCAATATTAATAGAGCCATTAATAGAGTAATAATATTATATAATACAGTAATACAATAGATTAATAATTTTAATAAATTAATAGAATAGCCAATATTAAAGGAAGAGCCATTAATAGATTACTAATATTATATAATTTACAATAACATAAAATTGATGATTCTAATAAATTAACAGAATAACCACTATTATTATCTTACTATAACCAGTATTATTACTGGAATTTGCTGCTTCCAGAGAACAGTTTTACTACAGCTGCAGATTTACTCCTCTCTCTATGGTGCCCAGAATCCTTGTGTAGGCTTTCAGAAATGCATTCTTCTAACCAGCTATATTTCTGACATAAATAACCCACAAAGTTCCCTCCTCCAATCTTCTTGAGATGATGCCTTGAAACTTCTCTTGTCATTGTGAGTTGCTGGGAATATCTGTGCTGTTGATGTTTAGGTTGCCCACATATTTAACATCTAGCTTCCCTGATCTGAAATAGCTGCAGGAGAGGAGTTCTTGGAAATGTTTTTACTTGGGATTTAGTGGCAGTGTGAGTCAACACTGAGGTAAAAGTATTGTACCAAATGTCTCAGTTTTGTGAGACCCAAAGTGCTCTGTCTGAAGTGGCTGCTTGCTCTCTGTTCCCTGATATGATTGGTCCTGATGTTAGTTTCTGATACGGATGGCTACTTATACCTCTGAATCCAGGGCTTTTAAAGTCTACTTGGATTGGACAGCCCATCTCACCTCATCTTCTTCAAAGCTGGAAGAAGAAGAACCTTCACTTTCCGGAACTTGGTGGAGCCAACTCACCACAGCCAACTCAACACGGTCAATTCACCACGGGACAACTTGCTGTGGGGCAATTCAACAATTCAATTTAAATATTTAAAATAATCAAAAAAATGTTTTAATTTCTGTCATTCTCATTTCATTCTGTCCTTCCTTTTGCATCCTTTTTTAAATGATTCTATTCCACTGTTTCTTCGATATTAGTGTAACTCTTGTCCCTCTTGGCGAGTTGTTCCCACAGCAAGTCAGCCACCATGAGTTGGCCGTGGAAAGTTGGCTGCGTTGAGTTGGCCACAGTGAGTAGGGCACTCCGAGTTGGCTGTGCTGAGTTGGCCACAACCAGGGGTCTTCAAACTTGGCCCTTTTATGACTTGTGGACTTCAACTCCCAGAATTCCTCAGCCAGGCACGCTGGCTGAGGAATTCTGGGAGTTGAAGTCCACAAGTCATAAAAGGGCCAAGTTTGAAGACCCCTGTCCTAGACCCTTCTCTTTCTGCCGACTATGAGTTACATTCCATTTTTAAAATGCTGATGTGGGTGAAGAAGTTAACAATAACATCATAATGCTGGCAAAAATCCTCAGGTCCCTGAGGAGAATTTGGTTTTCTCTAAGTTGGGATTTAACATTTATTTCTGCTTGGCACTTGCAATGCAAATGATTTTATGCTAATACGTTGCATCTGATGCTATCTGAGGCACAATTCCACACCTTGCAATAACTTCAGTAAGTGTCATAAAATCAATCTCTAAGTGTTGATAACAAACATGGCTTTCCCCAGTCTCAGGAATATCAACAATGTTCAAAAAAGAAGCAACGCACAAAGAGCAAAACAAATATTTGCTATACAGTATCTCATATTTTATAGAACTCAGCCAACCGGTTTATCAAATCCATCTTTCTATCACAGAAAATGGCATCAGGAAACATCATGTACCCAAATGCAAGTAACCTCAAAATGCAGTTTTTATTCCCTCTCCTTGAAAAAACAAAACCCCCAAACCCCACAGGCCTAATAATCTATTTTAAAAAACTCAGGATTTCTATAGCAGTTGCCCTATACCCTTTGCTTGTGATCTGAATGTTAATGCGTGAAAATTGCATTTTGCTTGGAAAAGGGGTCATTACGAAATAGGTAAACTGAATGCAGATGCAGTTTTAGGTCAAGAACCATAAACCCTGGTGGAAATACATCACAGGATTCCACCATAGAGGATCTGAAGGGGGAAGAATGCATTCTCCTCAGCGCTTCCAAGCTCTCTGTTTTGTTTATCTAGCCTTTATCTAAAGCCTTCCTCTTTAGATGCGTGAGATGGCCACACGAACTGTTTCGTTTCGTAAGACAATGTGATTATCAGTTCAACGAAAGCCGAGTTATTATACGGCATTTATTTGCAGTCTAACTTCAGCAAATTGAGTTTGTTGATCCAAATAAATGTAAGCCTGAAGTCATTGTCCTTCTGCAGAAAAGATCTCTGCATTACCAGGAGAGGTCAGAGATGGCCAACACAATAATAGCCAACTGGGAATACATTTGCACATAACAGGGGATTTATAGAACTTCATCCCGATTTGTGACAAGACTTGTAACCGTGAGAAGGATCAAAACGATGGGAGTGAAGGGCAGTCAGCCCCCCCCCTCCTTAGGTCCTTTCCATTCTTCAGTTGGGTGCCACAAATGCTTAATCTGCAGCACACAAAATTGCCTATCTCTATTAGATTCCACTCACGGGCTGGCTTGTTGGATGAATGACACATTCTAATGCATAATTTTAATGTGTTTTCATCCACAAGGGAGCTGCCTTGAATTCCTAAACATCTGCCTCCAGTTCACAAAACTTTTTTTTAAAAAAAAAAAATAGTTCAATAAGTATCAATCAGGAACACCGGTGCCAAAAAGGCTCATTTTCTGACAAGTGTAAAATTATAACGATTAAGCTTTAAGAGACTGAGAAGTATTTGGTGATGTATTAGCTTTGTACTGTCTCGTCCTTATATCTTTAAAAGACTTCCTGCTTGGTGAAATTGGCTTCCTTTTTTTAAAAAAAAACAAAAAACCCTTTTTACAGTGTTCTTGGGAAGGTATTTTGAATTTCTCTTTCCAGCTAACTTTATTTGAGGAAGTGGCAAAGGATGCTATTATGTTGTCCGCTCCACAAACTTGTGGGAAGCGTTCCCTTCTGATGTTTTCGCATCAAATTTAATTGAAAGGTGAAAAGCTGAAATTCACTGGAGAGAGAGGAACGGCACAACAGGGAATAGGGCATAATCCCCTTGGCCGAATTGTAGCTAACTATATACAAGAATACCATATTTTACCCACAAGCAGCTCCCTTTTCCTTTAAAATATTTTGCAAAAGTAAAATAGCATTCCCCAAACTGGATTGATAGAAAACTATCCCATGTTTTGTTATAAAACGAACAGTCTCCGAATATGTTAAATAAAGTAGAGTCTCTCTCTGCACCGCCTTCTTTTGGAAACCCCTTGTCAAAAAATGAAAAACGAAAACTGTGATTAAGATCCATTTGCAACAAGCTCACGAGTTATTCGTTATTTGCAAATCACGCTCATTCGCTTTGGGATAAAAAAAAACAGGGTGATATCTCAACTTTTTTTCTTCTAGAGATTGTATGTCAGGGCAAAATTTCTGCGCTGACTGTTTCATTTTCACAGGCTTACTGTAACAGTTCAACCTGGAACCCTTATAAAAGAGGCTAATTGATTTATTTTGGTTTTGCTATGAGGGGGAAAGAGGAGCCACTTCTAAGTCACGTAAATTAACATGACCTTCATTCTAGAAAGTCCAGCAATATTGTTTCCTTCGTTGCTCTTATAGGTCCATGAAGAGCCTAGAGGGAGATTGTCATTCCAAGTCAATTCGGCTAACCCATTAGAAGAAGTGCATTCTGCGAAACCTACAGTCATTCAGTCGCTAAAAAACCTATGGGAAAATAGTCTTCTTTCACAGTTCAGTGCCTGTACAATTTGATCAATACTGTTTTTAAATGTGTATTTTTTAAACTTTATTTATGAAGACTTATGCTGCTGTGGAGGAAGGCCATATAAAAAAAAAATACCTTGGGGCAAGGGACAGGGGAGAAAATCCATTTAATCCTACCGTAGTACTCAAGGTTATTTGTACTGAAAGTAAAAGTCTCCTTCATGTCAAATTTGACTCCTTGGGATGTTGTGAGCTGTGTAGTTTTCTTGGCAAAGATATGGAAAATATTTTTATTGACTTCTCTTTTCTTTTTTCAGCTTCTGCCCTTTAAATTCCCATTCAAGTTCTAAGCAGCCCCAACCTATTTAGGTTTCAAGCCTAGACAAGGGAGAAAAATGCATATGTTCTTTTTTGAAAATATCCAGTAAACTTCTCTAACTAAAGAGTCATGCTATCATTGTGGATTTAATATGCAGGAGGATTTGAACACCTCTGTGTCCAAAGGAACAACAAAATGCATTTTGCTGTTGTTGTTTATATCCCTTTGCATTTATCCCAGAGAAAAAGTAGAAACTGATGTGCTGAAATAAATCTGTAGATGTGAGCACAGCGGTCTTTGAGAGTATGAATGTTTTCGCATTTTACCATGGGCTTTTGATACAACCTAAAGATGTATATAAATACATGCTGTAGAATGAAATGTTCGTTGTATTCTAATTTACCATGAACTGCCTTTGAAAATAGACGGAAATGTCTATCTGATTTTAATAGAACAATGCGCACAATGATATAGAAATGGAGTTCTGTAGTTTGAAATGCTTTCAGAATAACAGAATAACAGAGTTGGAAGGGACCTTGGAGGTCTTCTAGTCCAACCCCCTGCTCAGGCAAGAAACCCTATACCATTTCAGACAAATGGTTGTCCAGTCTCATCTTAAAAACCTCCAGCATTGGAGCACCCACAACTTCTGGAGGCAAGTCGTTCCACTGATTAATTGTTCTAACTGTCAGGAAGTTTCTCCTTAGTTCTAGGTTCCTTCTTTTTCCAAAATCTAAATATGAAGGATCCTAGAGTTGGACACAAATCTATTGTGTTAAGTGCAGGAGTCCAAATAAAACATCCCCAATGGGTGTCTATTGCCACTAAATTAAAATTCACCAAGGCATACAGTTCTGATCCTTTCTTCCTGCAATTTTCTCTTAATATTTATCTAATATCCACTTCCTTGCAATTCCCTTTTTCTACCATTGAAAACAAACACTCTCCATCCTTACTCTCCTTGCTAGAAAGCAAACCCCATTCCTTTGTAGGGTTGATGATATTACCTAGTTGAGTAATGAAACAGCTGCAAGAACTCAGCCAAACTCAAAGAGCACCAAGGACTCCACGTTCTCCATAAGAAAACCATCAGAAGACCTCTTGCAAAGCCTTTGTTGTTCTTTCAATCTTTCCTTATAGGACTTAATGTCTTGTGGTTCTCCTCCAGTTTCCCAGGACATTAGAATGCTGCCTTCCTAAATCAGAATTCCTGTAACTAGTCACAGTCTTCCAAGTATGTCAACCATAACTAATAATACAATGACTTTATATAAATATAAAAGTGGGCTGAGCTGAATTAAGCGATATTTGTTCATGAGAAATGGAGGGCACAAATAAATAGTATATTTGCTCCATGCAAAGAGGTCCAGCCAAAAATCTATTTGATTAATGTATTGAATTCCCCTTGGCTTGCAATTTATTTATTACTGGTGTTTAAAATAGACACACCGGCTGCCTATCAGTTACACATAACAGTTAAATATAGGCTATTGATTCTTGAAAAATCATTTAGGCAAGCAGAGAAAATGTGCAAGTACATTTTGTAAAGAAACTTCAGGATAGGATGGGAAATTATTTTCTTATTAATTTGCTTTTTATTTGCATATTGGTTTGCTGCTATTTGAGTTTACTGTTCAGGTCAAAGATGCAAATAAGTCTAATAAATACCAAACTTATGATAGTACCTTGGACAGGTCCATAAGTTTTGTCTTCCTTACACAGTTATCAATTTTAAAAAGAAAAAGAAAAGAAAAAGTCACATTTTTTCAATTCTTTAGTAAGCTTCAAAGAAACTCCCTTCTATCTACTCTGGCCAAATTTAAGAAGTACAGCCTGAATCATGAAAGGAATCATATTTACCTGTGTCACTCAGCTAAAAAAGTTCAGCTGTGGGTGAACAGTGGAAACTCTAATTCAGAACACATTAATCTGTAGTGAAATCATTTGTAAATAATATTGGTGGTTAGCTCAGCACAATCTTTGCACTTCAAAAAGCAATAGGTGAAGTTAGGGAAAAAGAATGAAATTTGATTTATGTTACCTTTAAAAAGTTACTTGCCAAATGCTGGAGAAATCAGGAGATTCAGGCAGTTCAAATGAGGATAAAGATTTATTGCAAACTTAAGCTCTCTACAAGAATCTGGCCAACTGGCCATTAAGGGAAAAGAGCGGGAGATAGGAATTCAAAATGGTCTGGACTTAGATCTCTTGTGGCCGCGCAGGGACTCATGACTTATGCCGCGTTTGACCCCTCCCTTTCCTACATTACTTTCCAGAGATACACTAAATAATTTGATTTTTCTATATACCCAGTTACAATTCAGTAATATTGGTCTGCATCCAGGTTTTCAGGGAGAACCTCTGGACAATCAACCTCAAATTGAAAAATGTTGGTTAGGTGACTCAAGCTATGATTAAGTACAATCATGCATAAGCCAAATCAAAACTTTTCAGCATAGCAACTTGGAGCTGGCAATTTTCCTGGCACCTACCATCATTTTCACCTACCTGATTTTGAAGAGGAAAAAAAAAGTACTTTTTTGGTGGGGGTTTTGTTTCTGTTGTTTAAAAAGCAAAAACAAACAAAACATAAATCTCATCTGGTACTAGTCATATCCTGCAAATAAGATTATACCCATCTGTGCAGAAAGAAGACACAACAATGCGCAGTTGGCAGGAAGCAATTTGGAGAAAATGTGTTACTTTCTTTACCTCAATATAAATTGCAAATCAATTTTTAAAAAAGCAATTTGGGTACCATGTCAAGTTGCTTGACCCCACTTCTCCGGAAAAATCATTGACTCTTGGGATTCGTGCAGGTATGGATTTTTCATGAATGCTAAGTGAATCAATATTTT
>NW_015390560.1:39456-54456 GCF_001527695.2 Protobothrops mucrosquamatus | reverse complement strand
CAATTTTAGTAAATGCCTAACATTGAGGCCAGCTTCTTGGTATCTATTTTTTTCCTCAAAACATTGTTATTTCAGAACAGTGATTTTCTCTTACATTTACTCTCACCCTATTTGGTCCTAATAAAAATACTGAGTCTTCCTTCTCCAGGATTCAAAGCACAGTGCTTGCCTAGTGTTCTATCTCTCTCTTATTTTTCTCTTTATTACATTCTCCCAAAAACTTTTTGAGGGACCCCCTAAGAGAAAGCTATAAAGTGAATTACTTCATGCCAACAAGACACATATCACAGTATGGAGGATTACCTCCTGCACAGCTAAGTATGTGTCTCCAAACACTGATTTCTGAGATTTTCAAGATAAAGGAGGGGGTCAAAGAAGGAAGCTTATGTTGATGGAAGAGTTACCTTAGACAAGTTAGATCATCCTTACCAGTATAGCATTAATTTTTAAAATATCTGTTTCTCCATTGCATTCACAGTCGCATTCACATAGCTATGACAGATAGATATGTATGTATGTATGTATGTATGTATGTATGTATGTATGTATGTAGAGATCAATGGATAGATAGATAGATAGATAGATAGATAGATAGATAGATAGATAGATAGATAGATAGAAAGATACAGATGATGGAGTGTAAAGATGTTTATATGCAATAGAGATCTTATGCAAATCTGGGATGCATCCATGTGAACACAATTTGATCTATGCAAATATATTACACCATGTAATGTGTTATATGTACACATGGAAAAGTAGGCTCTCTGTCATTTCTTTAGCAGACAGAAAGCTCCAAGCTCCATTAATTACCACCGGCATGAAATTTGAGTTCCAGTAAAAAATTAATGTAAGTTTTACTTGGGTAAGTAGCCATACCATTATAAGCAACTCTAGGAAACAAACTATATTGTATCTATTATAGAATGCTCTGTAAAAGCATTCCCTTTTACAGAAATCATGCCAAACAGCATTATAACACTACTTAAAGCATCAACAAGATGTTTCCTGGCTATCATGTATAAGCTTCATAAATCCAGAAGACCACTAAATGATAGCAAAAAAAAAAAAAAACCTCTCATGCTTCATGCACTCTAGCGATCCTCTGAATTTTTTCAGCTCAGATACGGCAGCCCTAATTCCCTTCTTATGGGGCAATTTGGCATAGATAATTTAACTCTTGCGTTGGAAATAGACTCCCACCGTGCTATGGCTTCAGCAGATAGGAATTTTTGGTCATTCAGCATATTGCAAATTATAATTTGTTGAGAATAGCTCCCTCACTTTATATATATATATATATATATATTTTTAGGTTTTTTCTGCCATCTTGGCTGTAACCATCACATCCTCCTTTCTGAAAGTGTAACTTTTAACAAATTATAATGTAAGACAAACAAATTTCTCTAGTTTTTCAGCCAAGGTGGTTATTTGGAACGCCCACAGTTATGGATTATACATCCTTGGATCCCGTTGAAGAAAAATCATGACAAAGAAAAGCTATTTCCCCAATTAATGAGTTTTCTAGAGACAAATTATGGGAAACAGTTTCACAATTTTGTCCCTTCCAACTTTATTATTATTATTATAATTTAAGGTAAGGACTAAATTGGACTAAATTCTCTTTGCTTCGGGACTTTGCTGAAAGTATTTTGAAACTATCTTTGTAAGGGAAAGATTGCCATTCTGTTAGTAAAAGCAAAATATATCCCTAACCTTTAAAATTCCTATGATCTCCATGAGAACAAACAAATCTAATTAAAAAAAATAAGAGAAGAGAAATGAACAGAGTTGTGCAGTACAAGGCAGGCTTCTTATTCCACAAACACTCTGGTTTAAATAAAAACATGGCAGCAACATCAGTTCCTCCAGGCTTGAAAAATAGCATCCTTTTAAGAAGGATGGCTCAATATTAGCTTGCTATTTGCAAACTATCTTTTCTGAATTTTAAACTCTCATCTCTCTGACTTGGGCTTGAAGTCTTAATGATATGTTTTGATCACAAAACACCTCTCTGTGTTACCAGAGAAACAGTAATCATTGATAAAATATGCTAACAGAAACAGGCTGGGGGAGGTTATTTTTGCAAACCAAGTGAGTTTTCCCTGAAATAAATTTTAACTCTGCTTTTTGCAAAATTGTGTAGCTGTTTTGTCTAAGCAGGCTACAGACATATTTAGTTTACATTTTCACATTAGACCCAATTTGACGGCAGCTACAAGGCCATTATATTTAAAGATTAAAGCAAGGCCTTATGTTAAGATACAAAAAAAAAAGATATCTTGCCAATGCCTTTTGCTCTATTTACAATAAACGCAGCTGGTGGAAGGAGGGAGCACTCCTTTTGTCAAGATCAGAGAACAGAAATAAATCTGCTATTGGGAGCTGGCTGAGCAGCTTCTAACAATTTTAGAATGGTGCAACCTTTCTGAGCCTGGTGTACTCAAAGAAAGCTTGGGAATGGTGTGATGTTGTGGCTCCGTCTTGTGAGCCCCTCTTATCGGAGGAAGAAGGCTCCGAACATGAAGGAGAGGAGATGGCCAGGCCTCCCTCTCCAGGACCCTCCTCTTTGGCAATGCCTCAGGTGTCTCCCGACGGAGAAGAGATTGACCAGGAGCCAGGTGGTTCTGAGATTGGCCAGGAGCCAGGTGTTTCGGATAGTGAGGAAGAGAAGTTGTGGCTGGATCCACGCCAGTGTAGGAGCGACAAGCGTGTGCAGCAGAAAAGGAGACTGCCAGAGATTAAGCTGAGTCACTGGACCACACCCCACAGGCTATAAAAGGGTTGTGGTGGTCATTTGGACCTCTGTGACGGACAAACACTGAATCTCTGGCAAAGTAGTTTGCTGTGGACTTAATTTCTAAACTGTGTGTATTGTTTTTTGTTCTCTGAGTAAAAGTCTTGGCAGGCAGCTAAGGAGCTGCTGCCAAGTTTTCTTATCTGTGGATTGGAGTGTGGAGAAGTTATTTAACCCTCGGCTGGCTATTTGGGTGTGGGTGTCCGACGGGGACAGAACAGTGTGACACCGCTGATTTCAAGATGGAAAGGTTTTCTTTAAATCCCAGTGTGGGAGGAAATGGGGAAAGGGGAAAATAGGCACCTTTGTGGCCATAAGCTTATTCCAGTATATAAAACGAGAGCAATGCCTGCTCTCTACCAGCACTGATGATGTCACCTAGTTTCGTAATGAAGTGTCTGCAAGAAAACAACCCAGCTCAGACAGCACCAAAGACCTCACAGTTATTCCACTTCATCAAGCTGTCCCATAAGATCTGTAGGTCCTTAAGTGGACTTAAAGGTGGACTGTTTGCGACTAGATTTCTGTTATTCTTCATATTGGGGCAGAACAATTACATCATACAAACATGGTCCGTAAGCATACGCTTCCCATTCTGATAGCTACCATTTTTTGCTCCGTATCACCTTTCGCAAGGAAGCATGCTCAGAAAGGCTGGCAACCAGTTTAAGTTTCACCCTATACACCAGGGGTGTCAAACTCAATTTCATTGAGGGCCGCATCAGCATTGTGGTTGCCCTTGGGGGGGTGGGGTGGGGGGGTGGCCATGGTGGGTGCGGCCTACTGGGTGGGCGTGGATGGAGTGGGTGTGGCCTACTGGGTGGGCATGGCCAGCTCTACATCGTTCGCGTCAAGGGTGCCTGTGGGGGCCTGGGCAGGAGTGGGACAAATCTGAGGGTCTCTGGCAGAAGGGGGTGGGACTGGGGCAAGCGCCAAGGCATGGTCCATTGCTTCATTCCTCACAAAGGGTGACACCTCCCAGCATGCACCCAGAGGGCGGGGCCAACACAGCAGGGGCTGGTTCTTCGCTGTTTCTAGATGCCTTGTGGAGCTAAGACTGAATGCATTTCAGCATAGATGGCCACCACAAAATTGTACATTGGCTCCCGGCCGGCCTGGGCCAGGGCCAAGGCAGCGGGGGCCGTTCCCTCACTGTTTCCAGGATGGCTTTGCGGGCCACATGAAACCACTTCGTGGGCCGCATCCGGCCCCGGACCTTGTGTTTGACATGTCTGCTATACACAGAACAGATCGGAAATTTAAAAAAGATGAGCGTTGAGATGACATGTGTGCCGACCAAGTGCCATGTGTTAGATTATCAGTATTAAGCTAAACTCATCTTCATAGGAGGTATTGAAATTAACGGCAATGTTCTTCTGTTGGAATGCAACTTGCTTTGGAGATTGAACATTAAGTGCTCTTTGACTTTCTTGTGGTGGGATCTAACAGGCATTATGAATATTATGCTATTAAAGCTGAACTTAGCTCCTCAAAGCACACAAAAAGGGAGTAATTCTCTCTCTTCTGCACCCTCTGGCAAACCAACAAATCAATAAATAGAAAGTACATTGACAGTAGACTGGCCTCATCCAGAAAATGTAACATGCAGCAGTGAGAGTGCATAGTCATTTGTGCAAAATAGTACAACATGAGGCAGAGCAGCTGTCCAATGACAGAAGGGATAATCTCTCATGCTACATCCAGGCAAAGCCATTGCAGAAGCAGCCAAACTGACCATTAGGCATCAAAAATGACTTATGAACCATTAGGCAAATATGTATTTGAGGAAATGCCATGTAGCTAGCTGTACAGATCCTGAGATTGTATGCTTCATTCATGTAAAAGTTGGGTTCAACACAGTTTTTACAAACCCTTCCCTTCAGCAAAGGTTGGATCAAAATGTCCTTTCCCATTTGTCAACAGCATCGCTAAGCATTTTGCATTGCTCACGAGGAATGGTTTATGTGCATGCATGTTTGTAGGACCTACTTTTCCCAGAGCCTTGGTGGCGCAGTGGTTAGAATGTAGTATTGCAGGCTAACTCTGCCTACAGCCTGAGTTCAATCATGGCAGGCTCAAGACCTGGAGGTCTTCTAGTCTAACTCCCTGCTCAAGCAGGAGACCCTATGCCATTCAGGACAAATGGCTGTCCAGTCTCTTCTTGAAAACCTTCAATGATGGAGCACCCACAACAAACCATTCCACCGATTGTTCTCACTATCAGGAAAGTTCTTTCTTAGTTCTCTCTCTGGATCTCTCTTTAATGATATTCCACCTGCTGCTTCTTGTCCTGTCCCCAGGTGCTTATGTGCAAGGATAACAGAGGAAGGCTACACTTGGTCCCCTACTTAAAATACAGTTGAAAACATCTGGGTCAACCTGTTGGTTCAAGTAAATCAATACTCAGATCCATTTCCCATTCCTTGTAAAAAAAAAAAACATAAAAAAGTTGCCTATTTAGCCTTCTCAGACAGCAGACAGTGTCGGCATCTGCTCTTGGTAAGTTATGCATACACCAAGGCTTGATTTTTTTCCTTGTAATCATTTATTCCATTAACATCCTAGCACTGTGGAAAACAACCATCTTAAGCGAGAGTGAATGAAACTCTTCACCTTGCAGTAAGGTTTGCGTTCTAGATTCTTTTTCTTTTTCCAACAGACCCACTGGGGGAAGGGAGGAGACAGGAGGATTAAATCATCAGTGTTGACACAGCATTCCCACTGCCATACAGAAAGCAAGATGCAGGTTTTATTGTAATAGCTTTTGATTGCAAGGCGAAGGAATGCATAATGAATAAAGATTATTTTAAAGGATGGCATGGCACAATGAATTTTTTAGAGGGAAAAAAGGACTTGAGAAAGTATTTAAAAATACATGAATTTCATATTTGATTATAAGTCAAGAAGTAGCAAAAAAAGATTAAAAAAGAAAGAGAGAGAGAGAGAGGGTGAGAGCCAAAAGAGAGAGTGATAAAAATGGCACCAGGCATCAGGCATTCTGTCTTGAATTAATGAGGTTCTTCATAATAGGAAGGGAGTGACATAGTGATTAGTTAATTACTGTGCAGAAACATATAATTAATGCACAACTGAAATTGGTGTACAATGAATTAAACTGCCACATAATGTCGGCTACAAAAATGGAGAAGCAAACCTTGATTGCTGGTAGAAGTTGTTATTACAGCAGCTAAAGTATTGTGATTTTAATAGACTTGCTATCAAACAACATGCTATTTAGCTGGCACAATTGGAATATGACACTGGTAACAGCAATAAATATGCTGGGTGGAAATAATAACATTGGAATGTCATCCTCTTTGGAACGGAAAAAGTCAAAACAGTGTCCTCTTTTGTGGTGGTGCAGAAGAAAATAAAAATGAGAAGTCAAATCTTTTTCAACTAGAAGTCTTCCATGAAAGGTAACAGTTTTGGTTATTGATCTGTCAGGCTCCAAAAACCAAGAAAGACACGTTGTGATACTTCCAACCAGATTTCTTTATTGATCCTTACCCATAGACAGAATCTTGCCAAACTATAGCAAACTATCTTCTCCAGAAATCATATACTTTGGAAACTATTAGGGAGGAGCCATCTTCACCCTCTTTCTCTCACACAAACTATCTGAAGTGAGCTGTCTCTTGCTCCTCTAGAGTGCAGCCTCTCCCGCCTGGAAATCTTGATTACATTCCATCACAGTCACATTGCCTGAGCTGTGATGAACATCCTTTCCAAGTGGGCTCACCAAGCAACCGTCTCCTTCATAACCAACATGGATTGCTCTCACTTTCTTCACAGTCTGTTTCTGCGTCAAACATTGAGGAAGGGTCACATGACCCCATTATCAGTACATGGTAACTCCGTGTACTGTAGAACGGAATGTGCGGGCAACAAATCTAAATAGTAGGCTTTCAAAATTGTTCCAGGTGAATCATTACATTGAATTATGAGAGTTTGTCATTAATATAACAATTAAGCATTGGCTCATACTGTTGCCCTCTTGCCCTCTTGTAAGGTTACTCTTTGGATATTTGGATCTACAATTTCCATAATTATCTCAAGTTAGATGGCGCATGATGGCTCAGCAATTAAAGACACTGATTTTGTTAGCTGGAAAGCTGACAGTCCGTGTTCAAGACCTACAGTAAATGCCATGCCACAGGGGTGAGCTCCCGTTCCTTGCTCTAGCTCCTGCCAACTTAGCAATTTGAAAGCATGCAAATGCGAGTAGATAAATATGTACCCCTTTGGTGGGAAGGTAACAGCATTCCATGCACCTTAGCATATCGTCATGCTGGCCACATGACTACATAAATGCTGGCTCCCTCAGCTAAGAAACAGATGAGCATCATGCCCTAGAATCAGACACAACTGGACAGGGGAAACCTTTACCTTTATCTCAAAATATTATTATTTTGAGATACCAAGAGAGAGAGAGAATGAGAGAGTAGTGATTCTGCTTACTTTATGGAACTGCAACACTGTGTCTTGTCATTTTTATAATTTATTATTTGGCTGGAGGGTAAAAGCAATCCAAAACTGGAAATTATGCCAGTGGCGGTAAGTATTTTCTTCTACAGGCTGTCTAGAGACAAAGGTTTCTTGATTTACCTGGTAATTGTTTCATTCCATTTTTCCCCTCTTCCTATGTATTCCTTTAAAAAAACAGTAAACAAAAAAAAAGAGAAACAGCTACTGGAGCCAGCATTAATTCACTGTATGTCCCTTTTAAGGGTTCAGATCCATCACAATAAATCCAAAAATATTCAATTCGCTCAGTTACTGAGTCTTATTAAAGGAAGCAGCTGATCAGATAATATAATACCTACACAAACACACTCAGGGATCATTAATGTAAATTATATCTGAAAGGACGTAGTCAATTATCTATTGAGTGGTCATACCCTAGTGGGCTCAAAATCACCATAATCAACACATTTGAAGTATTACAATTTCATCTGTCATTGTAATTCTAGGAAATAGAAGGAGGCCAACAATGGATCAGAGGTAGACAGGGGTTCTTGTCTGATACCATTGTTGTTGTTTTTAAATTGTAGCGTGGAGTCAGAGATATGAGAGATCCTTCTAGCACTCTCATTTATCATGTTAATACAATGTTCTGCTCAATTAGGTTGGTATGAACCTCACTGTGGTTTTCCGTTGCCTCCACCAACTTTGGCTAGAAGTTGAATATGCAATAGAATTCTATATTAAGATTTAAAAGGAAATGAGAGCAAGGATTCTATTTGAAAAATAAGATAAATCCTTGGATTAATAGCCTCTTCAGATGTACCCATGTTTGTTTTCAACTTCCTAGGAAATGCGGGCTGAACTCTTCAGAAGCATCTTGCAAGAGCTCTCTGAAGCCAGAATTGAACCAAGAGAGAAAAAAAAAATGTGGACTAGGTGACACAGAAGCAATATAAAACATTACTGCTTAAATGCATTGTCAAGCTAGGGCCTTTATTTCATGGTAGTTCCATTTTCTTTCTGAACATTTGATGTGCTAATTTGTGCAACACACTATTAGAAAGAAAAGATAGTTGAGGATTTTGAACACTGCACAGATTTCAAAAAGACATTTCATTCATTGGAACTCTATTTGAAGTTCATTTTAAGTAAGAGCCATGGTGGTGCGGTGGTTAGAATGCAGTATTGCAGGCTAACTCGCTGCTCACTGCCTGGGGTTCGATCCCGAGAGGCTCAAGGTTGACCCATCCTTCCAAGACTGGTAAAATGAGGAGCCAGGTGGTAAATTCGTGTTCATTGCGTCGCTGACACTCTCTAACCATCTCATCCTCTGTTACCCCCTTCTCCTTTTGCTGTCCATCTTTCCTATTATCATAGTCTTTTCCAATGAGTCTTCTCTTCTAGTTAGGTGACCAAAGTATTTGAGCTTCAGCTTCAGTATCCGTCCTTCTTCCAAAGAACAGTCTGGGTTGATTTCCTTGAAAATTGACTGATTTGATCTCCTTGCAGTCCAAGGGACTCTCAAGAGTCTTCTCCAACACCACAATTTGAAAGCAACAATTCTTCAGCACTCAGCCTTCTTTATGGTCCAACTCTCCAGCCACACATTACTGCTGGGGAAGCTTGATCTAGTGTGCTGTTATGTCAGCTTCAACCTCAATACTCTTCGGCTATAATAATTTCACCTTCAAGAATTTTCCAACCAAACTGACTATTGCTAAGAATTCGTCAACTTGACTGGACTCTTCAAATGATGTTGATAATTCAAATCAGATCTTCAATGTTTTACAGCATTGGGATGCTTGTATTGTCTCTTTCAAGGAGATGACTTTGGAAAGAGAAGAACATACATTCGATAGCAAAAGTGTTATGGACCCCAGTCATTTAAAGGGAGTGGCCAGAATTAGACATTTAGTCTTGACTGAACATTCCTGGAGACACAAATTAAAGAATTTAAATTGTACCTCTTGAGCAATGAAACTGGGTCTCTGGATATGTGCTGCGAATTGTAGCACTTCAACTACGTTGAAGAGCAGCACACAAATATTTTAAAGCAAAAAAATAATAGTGGTTGGGGATTAGGTAAGGGGGCCATTAATTCAGGGGGGGCCACAATAGATTGATGGGTGTTTGTCCCAATTCTTTTGGCTGTGCAAAAAGTGATGTACTGATTGCATTAAGTTTTATTTCTGAAATGAAGCTCATGCACAATTCGCATTTTCCCAGTGAGTAGGAGTCACATCTGGATCTTTCAAAAGTATTAATAGCACCACGATTTTGTACAAAATACTAACTTTTAAAAAAGAACACTCTTTTAAAAAGGAGAAAGATCCCGATGTTTTTATAAGCTGGTTTTACAAGATACAAACCATCTGTTACTGTTAGCGCACTTGGCTGGATTTAACAAGGAACGTCCTGCAGATTTGAAGGGAAAAGTTGTGGGCATCTAAGCGTGGTACCAATTGTTGTCATTCGTACTTCAGTCTATACCAGCTGTTTTTCTTAGACCTTGTCCCAAGATATTCTCAGCAGCAGCAGCAGCAGATGAAATGTACACCATACTCAAGATGATGTTCCACATCAGGAATTCATTTTCAGGTGTCAGAAGTAATTCTGTGCAGAAAACTCATCCTTCTCTTTTCTCCCATGGGCTTTAATCATGAGCAAACTCTTCTTATGGATGTTTTCTAGGAGGAAGCAAGGAGGATAATGATAGAGTGAGGCTGAGACACATTACAGCTCACCACAATAAAGTCAAGTTTAATATACAAGGCACATCTAGACAGATACACCTGGAGAGAGATTACGGATTTACCTGGAAAATAAAATAGAAGAACAAAATCTGGGAGGGGTTGGGGGAAGAACTTTTGAGGCATTAGAAATCCATTTTTCTCAGTGCCAGTCAGAAAAGGCAGCCTCGGAAATTAGCAGAGAGGGAAGAAAAAGAATCTGTTCAGAGAGATTCTTCAAGGGGTCAGACTGTGTCCATAACCATGTAGTTGAAACCATAAGCTTGGAGCTTCTATTGTAATTTTAGCTTAGTTTTAACTATTCTCTTGACTTTTTTATTCTTTATTCTCCTTCCCCCCCCCAAAAAAAAACCCATGTTGGATTCATCCTTGCAAGGTTGGAACCCCATGTCTACCTTGAAGAGACAATCCCCCAAATCCTGTGATTCCTAAGACTCCATGCTAAGTAAAATAAATAATTAAAAAATGACTGGGCATGTCTTTGCTGTAAATGAATCAATTCCATGGCACAGTGGTGTATGAGGCCACTTAATAACTGCACTGAGATAAATGGATTTTACTTGCAAGTAAGTGCATGTAGTTTTCAGCCATAAGTATGTGTGTATGTGTCCATTCCAAAAAAGGCAGCATTCCTATTTAACAGAATAACGGAGTTGGGAGGGACCTTGGAGGTCTTCTAGTCCAACCCCCTGCTCAGGCAGGAAACCCTGTACCATTTCAGACAAATGGGTGTCCAGTCTCTTCTTGAAAAGTTTCAGTGATGGAGCATCCACGACTTCTGAAGGCAAGTTGTTCCATTGATTAATTGTTCTAATTGTCAAGAAATTTATCCTTAGTTCTAGGTTGCTTCTCTTCTTGATTAATTCATTAGTTTCCATTCATTCCTTCTTGTCCCACTTTCAGGTCCTTTGGAAAATAAGTTGACTCCCTCTTCTTTGTGGCAACCCTTTAGATATTGGAATACTGCTATCATGTCACCCCGAGTCCTTCTTTTCCTTAAACTAGACACACCCAATTCCTGCAACCATTCTTTATATGTTTTAGCCTCCAGTCCCCTAATCATCTTCCCTGCACTCTTTCTAGAGTCTCAACATCTTTTTTACATTTCAAATCTCTGGAAAAACACTGACTAGAGACACTGAACATTTGGCAACTTAAAAGTTAGCTGTTCCTGTTGTGTGTAGGTTGGCATCTGAATCTCAAAAATATTTCTTACAATCCCATGTGTTTTAGCATTTTAACAGCTTGTCATAAATAGAATCTGGCAATGCATAGCAGTACAAGACAGACAGACAGACAGGCAGGCAGGCAGACACAGAGAGACTATGAGTCATCAGTATCTCTGGTGGATGTCAACTCACATCAATTGTGCCGTGGATTTTTTCCCCCCTTTTTTTTCCATTTTTTTTGGGGGGGGGATGATGAAATACACTGAGCAGAAAAGCAGCACAGCTCTCTGCCACCTGAATGAGAGGTCTATTGATGCAAAACTGAAGAAGCATTACTCTTTTTGGTGAATTCTTCATCGACAGTTTTCAACAAGATCAATGCTGGATGCTTGTCTAGGGATCTATTTGTCTTCTTCGGTTCAATACAGTTGTGTGTGTTGCAGCTAATTGCTTTTACAAAATATACACAACCCAGTCATTTGATCTCATACCATCTGTCGCAATCAGGCTTGCTAACAGTGTCGTGTCGTATCACCAAAAGACCACTAGGCAAAAGGGAAATGGCTACTACCCTCACGGCACCATTATTCTCATTTGGCAAATGATCAAATGGTATGACTATCCAATCTCTCTGATGCTGATGGCCAACTTTTTCTCTTTTCCACTCCTGACGCCCTCTTCTTTTCTTTGTATTCTCTCCATCTCTAACAATTTGGCTTACTTTCTCTTCTGTTTATTGTTGTTTCTGCCGTCCTTTCTTTCTCGGTACTTCTCTTTCCTTGTTTCATATACTAGGGCCAGCATAATGGGTCTACAAAGCCTCAAAAGATCATTAGATGGCAGAACAGAGAGTTTTCTGCCATCTATTTATTTTATTTATTTATTTTATTTATTATTCCAATTTGTATCCCGCCCTTCTCCCGAAGGACTCAGGGCGGCTCACAACATTATTAAAAACAAAGAGAGACCCACACACCCCACCGAATAAAACCAAATTAAAACCAATATTTTAGTGTTGTGATAATTAAAATTTCTAAAAAACCCAATTTAAAAATCCTCCCTAGGCCAGGCCCGCTTGTTGGAAGAGCCATGTCTTGAGGGCGCGGCGGAAAGTAAGGAGATCTAGTAGTCCAAATACTTGACCCCACTCACCATCAATAGCATGGAGTTCATCTACCCCTGACCCAAATGCCCAGGTTTTCAATGTCTTGAGAAAGGCTAATATGATAGGACCATCCAAATCTCTGTTCCACAGAACAAAAGGCATGATTCCAGGATCCGATGGAGATTACATTGTTTAGTAGAAGAGACTCTGAAAGCCCTTTCTACTAAATCTGGTGGGATGGGCAGAAACAGTAGGAAAAAGGCAGCCCAACAAGTAGTTTTGGAAGTTAAACTGAAACCCACATCAAATTAAGCTAAGAACCACTTTCTTCTTCTTGGCCTAAATAGAAAACCTTCCATAATCAGTACTTTGGGGGCTGATCAAATATGTAGTTCTGGAAACGGCTATAATTTGTCATGATCACTCCACAGAATTTGGGTTTCTCTTTCTTTATTGGCTTAAAAAAACTCTTATTGCCATACTGGAACCAGTCTCTCCCAGTTTATGCCTGTTCCTAGGAGACATAAACCTTGATCTCCCACTGTCACCAGAATGAAGGATGTCATTTGATGTCATTTTTATTTCTTTTTTATCAGCATGCATTAACCTTTAATTTTCTTTTAATGCTTCTAGACGTTTGGTCACTGAAGCACAAACGTTTATATTAAGCATTTGGTTGTAACACCCATGAAGACATTTAAAGTTGCCTTTTTAATACATTTCTATTTCCCTTAGTTATCACTTTAATGCCCAACAGAGCTCCTGAGGCAGTAATGCTGTCCCAAACTTAAATCTGGGGTTCTTCTCACTTAGGCTGGGAACATATTAAGACTCTTTAAAGCAAGGGTCCCCAACCCCTGGTCCATGGACTGGTACCGGGCCGTGGTATGCTAGCAATTGGGCCGCACAAACAAGCAAAGCCCCATCCGCGGGATGCAGGCAGAACACAAAACCACACCTCCTCTGGTCCAGGGGAAAACCTCTCTCCATGGAACCGGTCCCTGGTGGCCAAAAGGTTGGGGACCTCTGCTTTAAAGGATCAAATGCAGCTGAATTAGATCCACAGAGGAGTGGCTTTCTTTTTCTTGGGCAGACATCTCTAATCCAAACCATGTTGAGAGATTGCTTTAAGATCAACTTCTCCAATCAGATGCCCCTCGATGCACAACTCCCATCAACTCCAGCCAACTGAGGAAGAGGCCAAGTTGGTTCTACATCCCTGAAAGAAATAGAAGAAACAGAAAGTTACTTGGAAAGAATTTGCAATTATGTATCTATGAGCGCTTATTTTTAAGGATCCAGTTGGGACCAGAATTTTTGTCTTGTTGGACTTGTGTTGGAGCCCATCCTCAGGGAACTTCTCTGTGTTCTCTACTTGCGTCCCCCTCCCTTTCTGGCTGGGAGTTTCCCAGTAATAATATTTATTTTTTTAAAAAAGGAGCCATAACCAGCAATTGCACTAACTCCGAAACGAACCCTAGACACCAAAACAATTCAAACGATTGTGTCATTGTGTGTTTCCTTTCTGCCCTACACTACAGACTGCTTGGCTTCCTCTTTTGAAATGGCTAGCCTGTTTCTCTAAGTTCTTTCATTTTGCAATGATTAAATTTGTTCTTATCTTGTTTTCATTGACTGCGAACTAACTCTTCCATCTCTGTGATCCTGAGTTGACGAACAAAACGTATTCAGTCTTTTCCAGTTTGGACTCTTTCCATTCCTTTGGCCCATCTTTTGTATCTTTTTATACACCGTTAATAATGCACATTTTACGTGGCTTGTTTGCACACTGTCCCAGTTGTATATGCAGACGTACTTCCTTTCATTTTCTGTTTGCTATTGTGCTTACTTTGATTGTCTTTGTGACTAAGCAAAGCAATTCCTTGCAGAATAGCCTTTGATGCCAGCTTGGAGATTTTTTTATTAATCTTACAAATCTTAAATGACATCTGAGTTCCAGGAAACAAGTTTATAAGATTCTTTAGAGACGACATGCCTAGAAACTCAAAACCCAAAGTAACTTCCACCAGTTGCTGCTGGAGGGCCTGATTACTGCTACTAATATTGCCAATATCTTGAATGGAGAGGGAAAGGAGAAGAAAATCTGAATGACCTTACGTACATTAATTCGTTTTATCTTGGCAGAGGTCTTCCCTTTAGTTTCAAGAATGAGCTTGCACGCCTGGTGGATGAGGAAACTGATTTGTGGGTCATGTCAAACAGATCCCCAGGGCTTTCCAAATTCTTTGCTTTTAAAGAACAAAATGAGAAGGCTAGGAAAGCCGGCCTTTTATCGTTCTGGGTGGGAAATTAATTGGCTGGTTCATAATGCTCGTTTAATTGTAAATGGAGGACTACCTGCAGTATTTATTTTGGAAATGAATATTTGGGAATCATGAGCTCACTGGAGCTTTCTTAAGAGCATGTTCTGTCCCAGCCCACGTGAGTCCTTGTTAAGCTCACAGGAGAAACCCCTCTTCCAACAAGCTGGAACCGCAGGAAAAAAACCAATCCCCTTTTATTATTCACAGACCTGAGTCAATGTGCAAGGAAAACAAACACAGTCCACAGAAACTCGATCCTCAACGCAAATGGCTGCCTTCGGCAACCAGCACCTCTCACACCTTTCCTTTTATTATTCAGCCAAGGTGTGGCTTCCTAATGCCTTCTCCTTTGCCTTTGGAGCCGCCCCATTGCATTCCTCTGTCCTAC
>NW_015390560.1:23931-39381 GCF_001527695.2 Protobothrops mucrosquamatus | reverse complement strand
CCCTTTTATTATTCACAGACCTGAGTCAATGTGCAAGGAAAACAAACACAGTCCACAGAAACTCGATCCTCAACGCAAATGGCTGCCTTCGGCAACCAGCACCTCTCACACCTTTCCTTTTATTATTCAGCCAAGGTGTGGCTTCCTAATGCCTTCTCCTTTGCCTTTGGAGCCGCCCCATTGCATTCCTCTGTCCTACTCGCTTCTCTTGCCTGTGCCTTTGTGTATCCTGGATGTTTCCTAACTGTTCTTCATCACTGTCCAAACTCAGGCTCCCAGCACAGCTGTATCTCAGCCTGAGCGCGAGTAGAGGGGCCAGGCTCCTCGTCCGACTGTAAGTCTTGGAGCTCCTCAGAGCCTTCCTCTGACTCTGATGTCACTCCAGGCCCTTCCTCCTCCTCCTCTGATTCCTCTGACTCAGCTGCTGGGTCCACTGGCTGGCGAGGAATCACAACAGAGCAGGCATATCTATGAAGGCACCTTAGAACCCAATGGTGAGCAAGGGAGAGAGATGAGCCACAAATTCACCACAAAAAGGGAACTCAACATATGTCACGGCACCAGTTACGTGACCATCCATGAGAAGTAGTGATCCTCTGGCTAGTGTGCTTGCCGCAGGGAGCGGCATTGTCTTTGTGATCAAAATTAACTCTGCCTAGGGACAGAAAGCTTTCAAAAGAGAAAACTATTCTCAGGATCCCAAAATGTCATCTCAGGTTATCCAGATATGCTCCATGTAGATAAATGCCAGGAACCATCTCCTTCTTTGAATAGCATCCAGCCTCTCACCGTTCTCTTTGTCAACAATAAACAAAACCAATTTCTCTTATCATTTTCCCGCACGGAAACATGCAAGAAATATTGGCAAGTCATTCCTTGAGAACTTTTTGTTTCTTCCTTGTCCTACTCTGTCTTTCCCCAATATTTTTAAAGTCCAGAATGTGGAACCCATGAAGAAAAGACATCAGTTGTCAGAGCTGTGTAGAAATGTGGACCTGAAAGGCAAAATGAGATTCAGCACACGCGAGGATCTGCAGATCGCACCTGTTGGGAATACCTTAAAGCCGCTTCCCAGATTTAGGCACCAATCCCCAGCATTGGCTGCGTGAACTTAGAAAAAGGCACGTTTGGTTTAAGGTGTTGTTGAGAATGCTACATGGGTTGCAAATCACATTTATTTTTCCAGTCCAGATCTCTGCAGAGCCTTCATCTATACAGGTAGTTGAATATGTCTACAGTGATTTTGCTGCATTATTTCTTACAGTTGCAATTTGACATAACACTGCCTTTGCCTTATCGCTCCTCAAGTAAAAAAACTCCTTTTCTTTCTCCATGATGGCTGAACATTCAGAATGTGCCTAGAATGTTCCTTTCTTTGCTTCAACAGCAATTACAGGGAAGATCCTTGATTTTCGCCAAAAACTAATATCAACTAATGTCTCTAATCAGTAGGGTCTGGAGAAGTTCATTACTGGAAACACATAGTCCTCATATACTGACTGCCTCGTTTAATGCCCATTCACAATTACAAGGGTGATGAAGTATGGCCAATGCCTGTATTTACAACCTTCACAGGGCTATAAAGCAAAGGAAAGCGGAAGTAAGATCATAACACAGGGGTGGTTCGCTCAGTGACCACTTTGCTTAATAGCCAAATTTGCCAGTCACGATTGTGGTTGCTAAACAAGGAGCTACACCTTTCCGCGAACAGTATCAGATTCCTGCAATCTGTCGGGTGACATTATGCAGTTGCAAATCTCATCAAATATGTCCAAAATAATTCTGAAGAATAGAATAGCTTATTAGGAAGGCTTGGATTCCAAGCTTACTGTAAGTCTCAGCATTGTCCTCTTGCAAAAACCTCGTGTCCTGTTTTTCTCTCTTTCCTCGTGAAAATTTAATGTGTGGAAGACAGGCCTTTCTTAGTTAACCTTCTCTGATCCTGAGGCCTCTAATTGGCTACAATTCTCATTATTTTCCGACAGCAAAGGAGTGATTTCCCTCAAGTATATTGGCAGAATTGCTCCATTACACATTGTCCATGAGTAAACCTGCCAGCAGATCAGATCAAGGGCTCTAGTAGATTTTATAAATCTGAAGGGACAATTTTCAGATGTGTTACATGTGAAAAGTGTTGCGTTCTTTTAATCGGAGGAACCATTGCAGCATCTTTTAACTTCTTCCGAGGCCTCCTAAGGAGCTGTGCTTAAGGGAAGCTATCCCCAAAGTCTGAGTATGTTTTGAGATTTATATATTTAAATGGCTTCCTCTGTTCTCAAAACATATTTACCATAATCCGCCGAGATTTCCAGAATCATCTGCCTATGCATAAAACAGGCAATAGTACCAAAAACTGCCAAGTGAATTATTTTCTATTCTTAGCTGGAAGGCGATTCCGACAGAACAAGTTCTGAAAGTTCAGGTATTTTGAATGACTGTGATTGGAATTTTGTTTTCCATTAAAATCCCCTTCGCAAATACAATTGCAGTCTCTAACCATCCATGGACTTTTTGCTTGTAGATAATACAGTGGCTTATTTCTTCCTAAGTTTGCCACGTAATGAGTTTTTCTTTCCTGTACAAAGAAGAGTGTGTGGCCTTCCAGTCAACAAAAGTTGTGTCTTCTTTCATGGCTACCTGCATGGGGGAAAGGAGGGGCAAATAAGAGCAATAGCATTTTTGTAACAATTTACAGCACTCTCTGGGCAGTTTACAATGTAGAAGCATTATTTATATATTGCCCTCAACAATCTGGGTCCTCATTTTACCGACCTCGGAAGGATGGAAGGCTGAGTCAACCTTGAGACGGTCAGGATCGAACTGCTAGCAATGAACAATGTCTTAGCCTGCAATAGCGCTTCACAGCATTTTCGTGGTTTGCAATGTCAGCATTTTGGCCCCAACAATCTGGGTCCTCATTTTACCAACCTCCCAAGGATGGAAGGCTGAGTCAACCGTGAGACGGTCAGGATAGAACTCCTGACAGTGAGCAGAGTTTGCCTGTAATACTGCATTCCGATCACTGCGCCACCAGGATTCCTGATATGTTCGTGATCATCTTGTTGTGAAAATGCCAGATGCAGATGCCAGATGCAGCAGGTGTGTGGATGCAGGTCCATAAGGGGTTGGCATGGGTTGAGGAGATCTGTGGAACCATCTGGCTCCAGTGAAATTGGCCTGCCCCACTTTTCTGGCAGAAGAGACCTGCTGTGGACCCCAACAGCTAAGGAATTTCATTTGGAAGATTTTAGGAAAAGAGCCTTTTGTGCTGTGCCCTCATCCCTTTGAAACCTCCTGCCACTGGCGCTGAGATCTGCCCCATTTTCTGGCCTTCCAAAGGACCTTAAAAGCTGGCTCTGCTGGTTGGTTTGGGGCCCCAGTGGGAGCACTCAAGGCCGGAGTTGGTTGGTGCAGTGATAGAGAAGGCACCGTTTGAGCCCTTCGGTTTTTAGTCCATATTTAAGTCTTGAAACTTTCAACTGTTTTTTAAAAATTATTTTTAACTCATTGTAAGCCTCTCAGAGGCTCTTGGGATAGCGAAATGGGCAGCACATGAATTTAATATGCATTTAAAGAACCGTTGCTGGAATTGGGTATGTCTAGTTTAATGAAAAGAAGGACTAGGAATGACATGATTGCAGCCTTCCAATATTTGAGGGGCTGCCACAAAGAAGAGGGAGTCAAGCTATTCTCCAAAGCGCCTGAAGGCAGGACAAGAAGCAATGAATTGATCAAGGAGAGAAGCAACCTAGAACTAAGGAGAAATTTCCTGACAGTTAGAACAGTTAATTAGTGGGATGACATGCCTCCAGAAGCTGTGAGTGCTCCAACACTGGAGGTGTTTAAGAGATTGGACAACCATTTGCCTGAAATGGTCTAGGGTCTCCTCCTTGAGCAGGGGGTTAGACTAGAAGACCTCCACGGACCCTTCCAACTCTGTTATTCTGTTTCATAAAGGCAGCATCACCGTTTTTCATCATGGTAGCTTGCTCCAGATGCTACCAACTGCCTGTTCAGGAGCCTTGCTCTTGTGCACCTAAAGAGGATCATCTTCATATACATTGATAACAAGATAGGCTTTGTTTTGTGTGCAAGATGTCATCAGCTAAAGTTTTCTGCTCTTCTTGACTTTTTTTTTTTTTTTTTGCAACTGGGTTGCCTCCAATAATTCATAATTAATTAAATGTGAAAATCAATCGGCTCCATTTGCACAATTAAATTAGACCGACGACCATTTATTTATTTATTTATTTATTTATTAATTGCATTTATATCCCGCCCTTCTCCTTACGGACTCAGGGCGGCTGACAATTGAATAAAATACTAACATATATACATATTATACCTAATTAAAATTTAATTAAAACGAAATATTTAAATATGTCCAATTAAAAGTAATTAAAACCCCTTTAAAATCCCTCAGGCCAGTCCCGNCCCTTTTATTATTCACAGACCTGAGTCAATGTGCAAGGAAAACAAACACAGTCCACAGAAACTCGATCCTCAACGCAAATGGCTGCCTTCGGCAACCAGCACCTCTCACACCTTTCCTTTTATTATTCAGCCAAGGTGTGGCTTCCTAATGCCTTCTCCTTTGCCTTTGGAGCCGCCCCATTGCATTCCTCTGTCCTACCTGCTTCTCTTGCCTGTGCCTTCATGCATCCTGGATGTCTCCCAGCTGTTCTTCATCACTGTCCAAACTCAGGCACCCAGCACAGCTGTGTCTCAGCCTGAGCGCGAGTAGAGGGGCGAGGCTCCTCGTCCAACTGTAAGTCTTGGAGCTCCTCAGAGCCTTCCTCTGACTCTGATGTCACTCCAGGCCCTTCCTCCTCCTCCTCTGATTCCTCTGACTCAGCTGCCGGGTCCACTGGCTGGCGAGGAATCACAACAGAGCAGGCATATCTATGAAGGCACCTTAGAACCCAATGGTGAGCAAGGGAGAGAGATGAGCCACAAATTCACCACAGAAAAGGGAACTCAATATATGTCACGGCACCAGTTACATGACCATCCATGGGAAGTAGTGATCCTCTGGCTAGTGTGCTTGCCGCAGGGAGCGACATTGTCTTTGCGATCAAAATTAACTCTGCCTAGGGACAGAAAGCTTTCAAAAGAGAAAACTATTCTCAGGATCCCAAAATGTCATCTCAGGTCATCCAGATATGCTCCATGTAGATAAACGCCAGGAACCATCTCCTTCTTTGAATAGCATCCAGCCTCTCACCGTTCTCTTTGTCAACGATAAACAAAACCAATTTCTCTTATCATTTTCCCGCACGGAAACATGCAAGAAATATTGGCAAGTCATTCCTTGAGAACTTTTTGTTTTTTCCTTGTCCTACTCCGTCTTTCCCCAATATTTTTAAAGTCCAGAATGTGGAACCCATGAAGGAAAGACATCACTTGTCAGAGCTGTGTAGAAATGTGGACCTGAAAGGCAAAATGAGATTCAGCACACACGAGGGTCTGCAGATCGCACCTGTTGGGAATACCTTAAAGCCGCTTCCCGGATTTAGGTACCAATCCCCAGCATTGGCTGCGTGAACTTAGAAAAAGGCACGTTTGGTTTAAGGTGTTGTTGAGAATGCTACATGGGTTGCAAATCACATTTATTTTTCCAGTCCAGATCTCTGCAGAGCCTTCATCTATACAGGTAGTTGAATATGTCTACAGTGATTTTGCTGCATTATTTCTTACAGTTGCAATTTGACATAACACTGCCTTTGCCTTATCGCTCCTCAAGTAAAAAAACTCCTTTTCTTTCTCCATGATGGCTGAACATTCAGAATGTGCCTAGAATGTTCCTTTCTTTGCTTCAACAGCAATTACAGGGAAGATCCTTGATTTTTGCCGAAAACTAATATCAACTAATGTCTCTAATCAGTAGGGTCTGGAGACGTTCATTACTGGAAACACATAGTCCTCATATACTGACTGCCTCGTTTAATGCCCATTCACAATTACAAGGGTGATGAAGTATGGCCAATGCCTGTATTTACAACCTTCACAGGGCTATAAAGCAAAGGAAAGCGGAAGTAAGATCATAACACAGGGGTGGTTCGCTCAGTGACCGCTTTGCTTAATAGCCAAATTTGCCAGTCACGATTGTGGTTGCTAAACAAGGACTACCTGTACAACCACATGGCCTTCAAATGAATTAGGTGGAGCTTTCGGAGCTACACCTTTCCGCGAACAGTATCAGATTCCTGCAATCTGTCGGGTGACATTATGCAGTTGCAAATCTCATCAAATATGTCCAAAATAATTCTGAAGAATAGAATAGCTTATTAGGAAGGCTTGGATTCCAAGCTTAAGTCTCAGCATTGTCCTCTTGCAAAAACCTCGTGTCCTGTTTTTCTCTCTTTCCTCGTGAAAATTTAATGTGTGGAAGACAGGCCTTTCTTAGTTAACCTTCTCTGATCTTGAGGCCTCTAATTGGCTACAATTCTCATTATTTTCCGACAGCAAAGGAGTGATTTCCCTCAAGTATATTGGCAGAATTGCTCCATTACACATTGTCCATGAGTAAGCCTGCCAGCAGATCAGATCAAGGGCTCTAGTAGATTTTATAAATCTGAAGGGACAATTTTCAGATGTGTTACATGCGAAAAGTGTTGCGTTCTTTTAATCGGAGGAACCATTGCAGCATCTTTTAACTTCTCCCGAAGCCTCCTAAGAAGCTGTGCTTAAGGGAAGCTATCCCCAAAGTCTGAGTATGTTTTGAGATTTATATATTTAAATGGCTTCCTCTGTTCTCAAAACATATTTACCATAATCTGCCGAGATTTCCAGAATCATCTGCCTATGCATAAAACAGGCAATAGTACCAAAAACTGCCAAGTGAATTATTTTCTATTCTTAGCTGGAAGGCGATTCCGACAGAACAAGTTCTGAAAGTTCAGGTATTTTGAATGACTGTGATTGGAATTTTGTTTTCCATTAAAATCCCCTTCGCAAATACAATTGCAGTCTCTAACCATCCATGGACTTTTTGCTTGTAGATAATACAGTGGCTTATTTCTTCCTAAGTTTGCCACGTAATGAGTTTTTCTTTGCTGTACAAAGAAGAGTGTGTGGCCTTCCAGTCAACAAAAGTTGTGTCTTCTTTCATGGCTACCTGCATGGGGGAAAGGAGGGGCAAATAAGAGCAATAGCATTTTTGTAACAATTTACAGCACTCTCTGGGCAGTTTACAATGTAGAAGCATTATTTATATATTGCCCTCAACAATCTGGGTCCTCATTTTACCGACCTCGGAAGGATGGAAGGCTGAGTCAACCTTGAGACGGTCAGGATCGAACTGCTAGCAATGAACAATGTCTTAGCCTGCAATAGCGCTTCACAGCATTTTCGTGGTTTGCAATGTCAGCATATTGGCCCCAACAATCTAGGTCCTCATTTTACCAACCTCCCAAGGATGGAAGGCTGAGTCAACCTTGAGACGGTCAGGATCGAACTCCTGATAGTGAGCAGAGTTTGCCTGTAATACTGCATTCTGATCACTGCGCCACCAGGATTCCTGATATGTTCGTGATCATCTTGTTGTGAAAATGCCAGATGCAGATGCCAGATGCAGCAGGTGTGTGGATGCAGGTCCATAAGGGGTTGGCATGGGTTGAGGAGATCTGTGGAACCATCTGGCTCCAGTGAAATTGGCCTGCCCCACTTTTCTGGCAGAAGAAACCTGCTGTGGACCCCAACAGCTAAGGAATTTCATTTGGAAGATTCTAGGAAAAGAGCCTTTTGTGCTGTGCCCCCATCCCTTTGAAACCTCCTGCCACTGGCGCTGAGATCTGCCCCATTTTCTGGCCTTCCAAAGGACCTTAAAAGCTGGCTCTGCTGGTTGGTTTGGGGCCCCAGTGGGAGCACTCAAGGCCGGAGTTGGTTGGTGCAGTGAAAGAGAAGGCACCGTTTGAGCCCTTCGGTTTTTAGTCCATATTTAAGTCTTGAAACTTTCAACTGTTTTTAGAAAATTATTTTTAACTCATTGTAAACCTCTCAGAGGCTCTTGGGATAGCGAAATGGGCAGCACATGAATTTAATATGCATATAAAGAACCGTTGCTGGAATTGGGTATGTCTAGTTTAATGAAAAGAAGGACTAGGGGTGACATGATTGCAGCCTTCCAATATTTGAGGGGCTGCCACAAAGAAGAGGGAGTCAACCTATTCTCCAAAGCGCCTGAAGGCGGGACAAAAAGCAATGAATTGATCAAGGAGAGAAGCAACCTAGAACTAAGGAGAAATTTCCTGTTAGAACAGTTAATTAGTGGGATGACATGCCTCCAGAAGCTGTGAGTGCTCCAACACTGGAGGTGTTTAAGAGATTGGACAACCATTTGCCTGAAATGGTCTAGGGTCTCCTCCTTGAGCAGGGGGTTAGACTAGAAGACCTCCACGGACCCTTCCAACTCTGTTATTCTGTTTCATAAAGGCAGCATCACCATTTTTCATCATGGTAGCTTGCTCCAGATGCTACCGACTGCCTGTTCAGGAGCCTTGCTCTTGTGCACCTAAAGAGGATCATCTTCATATACATAGATAACAAGATAGGCTTTGTTTTGTGTGCAAGATGTCATCAGCTAAAGTTTTCTGCTCTTCTTGACTTTTTTTTTTTTTTTTGCAACTGGGTTGCCTCCAATAATTCATAATTAATTAAATGTGAAAATCAATCGGCTCCATTTGCACAATTAAATTAGACCGACGACGATTTATTTATTTATTTATTTATTTATTTATTGCATTTATATCCCGCCCTTCTCCTTACGGACTCAGGGCGGCTGACAATTGAATAAAATACTAACATATATACATATTATACCTAATTAAAATTTAATTAAAACGAAATATTTAAATATGTCCAATTAAAAGTAATTAAAACCCCTTTAAAATCCCTCAGGCCAGTCCCNACAGCAGGGTGGTGAAACACCTCTAAAAGTATTATCTTATTGTTCAGGAAAATGGATACTCTGGAGCCTGGAGGGAAAAAAATTGGAAATAGTACTTAAAGTACAAGATACCATGTGACTGTTACTTAGCTGATACAATAAGAACTGCACTAGCTTAAATATGAGATAGCAGACATTAAGAGAAAAAGAGAAAGTATCTGATGTTGAAACAAGAGAAATGTTGGTTGTTAAATTTAACATATTTGGAGATTAATAGAAAATAAGAATGTTATACTGTATTATTAATTAGATGATGTAAGATGGTGAGAAATAGAATATATTCAAATAGATAAGACGTGTATCCTGAATATTAGACTTTGTGATGAATTGTGATAAAGGGAACTTTGGTCACTTAAAACTTGGAAATTATAAACATTAAATGTTAAATTTAAATTTTAATGGGAAACTAAAAAACGGGGAAAACGAATTAGGACATTGATTGTCTATAAAGACTGAATGTTAAAATAAGCAGGATATGTATAAGCTAAAAATTATTGATAAATGTAAGAATGTTATTTTTATTTAATTGATATAATGAGAATTGTATTAGTTTAAACATAAGATAGTAAATACTAAGGGGAAAAGAGAGGAAATATTTAATGTGGTAGTTTGAGACTTGTACTAAAGATACCTGATGTCATTGAATTTTCGATTAACTCAGCTTTTTTAAAATACTGAAATGTAAAATTAGAAAATCAATAAAACATTAAAAAAAAGATACCATGTGACTGTTACTTCAGCTTTCTATGGAAGTCATTGGTTATATACATAGTACTCAAATTCTGAACATAATGGAGCCTGCCTATCATGGTCATTGGTCATAACCGTTTTAAAACAAGCCAGCCAAATTTGCTACCTCTAAGCAGCCTGTCAACGCTGCTAACATTGGATGTTCTTGCTTTGACAACATCTGGAGATGCAGCCTTTTTCTTTCTTATGCTTTACTCTTAGAATTAGATGATACTGGGGGAGGAGGAGGAATGTGATGGGAGTTAGTTAGACATAACAATATTGTAATAGTGTGTGAATTCAGGGCTTTTGAAATAAGAGATGATAAGGAATGGCGGATTGGAGTGAAGGAGGGAAAGCCTGCATTTCAAACTAATTGGAGAATGTGATTTATGACTGTTAACTAGGGTAGGGAATTGTGTTTGATACTATGTGCTAAGGGGAGGGGAATCCAGATTTTGGCTTCAACTATGTACGTGCCGATGGTATGCAACTTGAATAAAGATTCTTTAAGGTAAACAATGCCTCGAAGTTCTTTGAAGCGTTTCATCTGTCGGAACCGTGAAACAGCCATTGTTAAACAAGCCCTGTCATTAAGCAAACCCATTGTATGCTATGGCACAGTTTTGTTGAAAACTGAAAGTAAGTGCCAGTTTTCAGCGAAACCATCATACAACATAGACACGTGCCCACAGGACCCTGCAAAAAGCCATAAGTGGGGTTGTGTTGTTACACACCCAAAATGCAGTCCTGTGACTATGAGTGGAAGAACTTTGGACTCTGGTCATAAGTCCTCTTTTTCAGCTATCTTCCAACAGTCACTAAGCATTTCTGTTGCTAAGTGAGACAGTTGTTCAGGTGAGTTGTGCCCATTTTATGACCTTTCCTGCCGCAGTTGTTAAGTGAATCACTGCTGGTTGTTAAGTTAGTAACACAGTCGTTAAGTGAATCTGGCTTTTCCATTGACTTTGCTGGTCAGAAAGTCACAAAAAGGGACAACGTGACTCCGGGACACTGCAACTGTCATAAATACGAGTCAGTCGCCAAGCGTCTGAATTTTGACCACGTGACCGTGGGGGAGGCTGCAACGGTCGTAAGTGTGAAAAATGTCATAAGTCACTTTTTTCAATGCTGCTGTAGCTTCCAGTGGTCTCTACCGTAAATGAACTGTTGTAAGTCAAGGCCTGTCTGTATAGATGTGCCACAGAGAAAGCCAGTATAATTAAGACACGGGAATCAAAAGAGAGAACCCAGGTTATCCACCCCAAGACATGGATGCTCAGTTCCTCTTAGCCCAAAGGTGCTTTTTCAAAAGGCAAGTGGAATTTGTTTCTCCTTTCTCATTCATTTCTCATCCAAGCTTCTTCAGTTCTGACTTGAATGGTGGAGAAACTGAAGAAGCTTCTTTGATGAGAAGCAAAATGTCTTCAAGGAAAAACAAAGTCCACTTGCCTTTTGGAAAAGCGTATTTGGGGCAACCATGACCTGGCTGACTGAGAATCTCCATAAACAAATCTCTCTTAGCCCAACCTATTTCAGAGAGTTGTTATTGTTGTGGGCAAAAAATTGGCAGAAGCAATATTATATATGCTGCCTCCCAACTCCAGAAGTCATAAATTGTATAAATTGCCCCGTTGACTTGCAACCAGTCATCAATGCATACAAATTGTGTATGATTACTTTTTCCCCCAGTGGTAGATTGCTTTTAAAGGAAAGATAACAGACTGTAATAAATTCTCTACCATACTTGATAATTAATATCCTAAATCTTTTAGGCTTAAGAATTACAGCTAGAAAAGGAACCAAAAGCGTATTTGGCTTGCCTTTTCCAACGAAAATAGGAGGCGAAACATGGGTATAATCTGAGTTTTGTGCTTTTGCACATATGGTAATGCAGCTCTTCAGCCTAAAATGGCCTACAGAAAGATATGTAGAGGGGAAAACATGGATAGAAACACACCCAGAAGGAAAAAATACTAATAGGACATGATGAATAGGGAGACTAGCTTCTCCTGAGAAATTGTACATTAGAAAAAAAAGTACATTCAAAAATGTGCACAAGATGTTAATGTACAAATCATGCACAAAATGCATATAAGTAAATGTTTAAAAAAACCCCAAATGATAAAGAAATGGAACACAGGTAGTCCTTGACTTACAGCAGCTCAAAATTGCAACATCACTGAAAACGGTGACTTCTGATCATTTTTCACACTTACGACCGTTGCGGCCTCCTCGTGGTCACGTGACCGAAATTTGGATGCTTGGCAATGGGTTCATATTTATGACAGTTGCGGCGTCCCCAGATCATGTGATCACCTTTTGCGACCTTCCGACAAGTGGGGAAGCCAGATTCACTTAACAACCGGGTTATTAACTTAACAACTGCGATGATTCACTTAACAACTGGGGCAAAAAAATGTCATAAAAAGGGGCAAAACTCACTTAGTCAAGGATCCCCCCTTAACAACAGAAATTTTGGGCTCAATTAAGTCGAGAACCATCCTCAGTCAATCGGAAAACTAAGGGGGAAAAATATTCATCCATAAAACCAAATGTACAGGTATAGTATAGGGGGTATCTTGTTCAATAGTAGTAACTGTGAGAGGGACCTCGGAGTCCTAGTGGACAATCATTTAAATATGAGCCAGCCGTGTGCTGCAGCTGCCAAAAAAGCCAACACAGTGCTGGGTTGCATTAACAGAGGGATAGAATCAAGATCACGTGAAGTATTAATACCACTTTACAAGGCCTTGATAAGGCCACACTTGGAATACTGCATCCAGTTTTGGTCACCACGATGTAAAAAACATGTTGAGACTCTAGAAAGAGTACAGAGAAGAGCAACAAAGATGATTAGGGGACTGGAGGCTAAAACATATAAGGAAAGGTGCTGGAATTGGGTCTGTCTAGTTTAATGAAGAGAAGGACGAGGGGGGACATGATAGCAGTCTTCCAATATCTCAGGGGCTGCCACAAAGAAGAGGGAGTCAAGCTATTCTCCAAAGCGCCTGAAGGCAGGACAAGAAGCAACGGGTGGAAACTAACCAAGGAGAGAAGCAACCTAGAACTAAGGAGAAACTTCTTGACAGTTAGAACAATTAACCAGTGGAACAACCTGCCTCCAGAAGCGGTGAGTGCTCCAACACTGGAAGTTTTTAAGAAGAAACTGGACAGCCATTTGTCCGAAATGGTATAGGGTTTCCTGCCTGAACAGGAGGTTGGACTAGATGACCTCCAAGGTCCCTTCCAACTTTATCATTATTATTATTATTATTATTATTATTATTATTATTATTATTATTATTATTATTATTATTATTATTATTATTATTATTATTATTATTATTATTATTATAATATTATTATCACAATTTTTTTCAAGGAATCTGGTGGGAACAGTAAGTTGCTCTTCTGAGCTTCTGAGAAATACTCTTCTCAAGTTTTATTTATTTGTTTGTTTACTGAAATTCGAGATCAAGTTTGGTACAGTGGTTAAGACACCAGAATAGGAACTAGGAGACGGTGAGTTCTAGTCACATTTTAGGCACAAAACGAGCTGTGTGATCTTGGGCCACTGATTCTCTCTCAGCCTTAGGAAGAAGGCAAGGGCAAACCACTTCTGAATTCTTGCCAAAATAACTACAGGCAGTTGTCCAGTTAATCTCCAGGAGTCAAAAACTGACTCAAAGGCCCAACAATTTATTTATTACTGGGACTTACACACAGCTCCTTGAGGAAGGTAGAATTACCATTAAATCACAGTAACACCGTCCTTTCCTTTCACAAGGCAACTTCTATTCCCCAGTGCCTCATATCCTCAAACCTCTGGGTTTATTTTTTGACTTACTCTATATAAATAGCTTTGACAGAAATAATTAAAACTTCAATTTTTCAGGGAGGGTTGGCACAGTGTGTAGGAAGTCAGATCTTTTGATGCCTTTAAAAAAAATCAGAAAGCTTAATATGATCCCACAAAGAACTATCTGCTTTCCAGCTTTATTCAGATCTTAATTTTGATAAGATGGACGTAACATAAAAACAGGGCGAGATATATATATTTTCTTCTTCATCAAAGTGCTAATCTTTAAAATTCCGATATGGGCTACTCAAGAGCTGTCAACTGGAAAGGTAAAATTGATTCTTCTTTTAGTTTATTTCATTAAATGTGGCAGTACATATTTATTTCTACGTTATTAATTACAGGCAGGATAACTCCAGAGAGAAAAAGGTACTTCAGTAAAAAAAAAAAAAATCCAAATGAAGACCTTTCAAATATTGGCCTGCCATTTCAAATTCTGAAAGTAAGATTAGCATAATAATTGCTATCAAAATTTTTCTTAATAGCCAGGCTTTGCTCAAACCTGCAATTAGCCATACATGCAGTCCAAGGTTCCTAAATTATCTGAGATTTTTTTTGTGTGAAAAAAGACTTATTTATTGAGATATTAATACACAATTAATTAAACATGTTGTTTCCGGTGGGACTTTCAAGCAAAAGATTATTTGTTTAATTAGTGAACGTTGCAACAAAATAGTGAATCGGAGAACACTGAATTTACTGTGCCAGATCCTCAAGCAGACCCTTTTCACAGCTAAATCCATTCCGTCTCTTCCATACCCCATCCAGGTTTAATATCTATGACTTTTTAAGGGGACAGAGGGGAGAAGTTATTACATACACAGCAAACTAGATCCTCCAGTTCCAGTATCACATTTTAAGAGGAATTCAGCTACCCTGGAAGATATTCAGAGAAGGGCACTAAGAGTGATAAGCATGGAAAACTTAAGAACTTTAACCTTGAGGAAAGATCAGAAAAACAGAAGGGACAGGTTTTGTCAAAAAAAACATACAGGGATCGACCTCAGTAGGAAAAAAAAAAGTGAAACCTTTACTCTATTTTCCCAGAGTGAACAACACTAAGGAATAACTTTAAATTACAGAAAAATCAGTGTTGGTTGAGTGTTGGGGAAACTTCCCCTAACAGCGTGAGAGTGGAACAAATGGCTTAGGACAGTGGTTCTCAACCTTTTTAATGCCGTGACCCCAACCGGTCGTAAGTCGAGGACTAAACCGGTCGTAAGTCGAGGACTACCCAACCGGTCGTAAGTTGAGGACTTTCCCTGCCCGGGAGCACCGCGCATGCATGGTTCCGCCCCCTGCGCTGGCCGAGGCGTAGCTGGCAAGCGGCAGAGACGGAGCAGGCCAACCACCAGCTGGCCCAGCTCAAGGGAGGTAAGGCACCCGCCGGAAAAGGGGGAAAAAATGGCGGGCAAAAAAAATGGCGGACAAAAAAATGGCGGACAGCCTTGCTTGGCGACCCCCGTGAAATGGTCGATCGACCCCAAATGGGGTCCCGACCCACAGGTTGAGAACCACTGGCTTAGGAAGATGGTGAATTCTCCTCAACTTGATGTATTCAAGAGAAAATTGACAGACTTTGTTTGAAGATGGTTTCATTTGGATTTCTGCTTTGATCAGTGGGTCTGAACTGTCTCACCTCACTAGCTCCTTCCAAGCATATTCTATGCTTATAAGGAACGGGTTTCAAGATGACAGAACTATTTGGGCAAACCACATAACAATATATTCTCTTGACCGTTTCAAAGAAAATAGCCATTGTCCTTGCTGCTTGCAAGCTTTTTTGACTTCTAGAAACCAATACAGTTAATAAGAAAGGAGGTTAATGCATTCTGACAGTTTGATGGAATTTGTCTTTTTTACTCTCTCTCTCTCTCTCTCTCTCTCTCTCTCTCTCTCTCTCTCTCTCTCT
>NW_015390560.1:11810-23831 GCF_001527695.2 Protobothrops mucrosquamatus | reverse complement strand
TGCTTCATGCGTCATTAATAATAACCATTAACCTGTTGTGAACTTAAGGGAAAGCTATGCAGCCTCAAAGACAGTCAGTGTGATTTATCAGAGCTTTGTGTACTGATCCTTTTATAAAGAAATTTGATGGCATAGTGGTTAGAATGCAGTATTGCAGACTAACTCTGCCTACAGAGCCAGGAGTTCGATCCTGACCAGCTCAAGGTTGACTCAGCCTTCCCTCCTTCCAAGGTCGGTAAAATGAGGACCCAGATTGTTGAGGGCAACAGGCTGACACTGAAAACCACCCAGAGTGCTGTGAAGTGGTATATAAGTCTAATTGCTATTGCTATTGCTACCTACTTTAAAAATAAATCATGATGAGGTGTACTAATAATTTTATTAACAACTTGAGCTTGTGTCTGTTACCAATAAAACAATGTTTTCAATAACTTTCCACGGTTAAGACACATAGCGTCTGCCATTTTTACCAACCACGGTAACTCTTTGGGATAGCTTGGACTGAGAGAGTGATCAAGTCTCCTAGTAAACTTCCATGGGTAAGGATGTATTTAAACCTGGATTTACTCAACTGTAGTACAACTTAAATTCTAGCTCTCTTTAAGACAGAGCTGGCCACTGATTTTCTTTTTAACCATCACCTCTTCTCACAGGAATGTCTAGGACCATTCAAGATGTCAACAATCTGTTAGAGCTTTTGAAACATATGGTCAGGGGTATCTGCAGGGTACAGTAAAACAAATTCAAGATGGTACCTATGATGGTACAATCAAATCTTCATGCATTGTTAAGGTGTATCACATATACCACACATTTTTATTTTAAAAAGTGCTGTTTCAATTGCACTGTCACGGCCATCATCTTGATTTTACCGCACCTTGTAGATATCCCTCTATATGCACATAGTGTAAAGTGTAGGCATAGCCAAAATGGCTTTATTTTGTTGAAAAAATTCTTTTTAACCATGAAGTATTCCATAATCTCATTTTCTCAATGTTCAGAACATTCTAGAAGGCAGAATATCTCTTCTGGATTCTTGATATTTTTTTTGCAATACATACATTGAATTATTTTGAGCTGCAATTTAGACCCTAATCTAAAGTGGTGGCCAAATTTTTTCACTAATAGTATAAATCTCCAACTATCGTCTTGTATGAATAGCTCACAATTCCCTTTCTGCTCTCCTCTACCCAATCTCTTTTTTCTTAAGTAGTCTTAACAAAGAAAATGGCCTTGACCAGTTAGGACAATAACATTAGACAATTGGACATGAACATAAAAAGTAAATTAGTTTCCTAATTAGGTTAGCCCCAAAGTAAACAACCCGAGGCTTAATGTAGCTCCCTAAAATTGTTAATGCTAATTTAAGTGTGCCAGAAGAAGGGAGTAAAGTTGCGTTAGGTAAGAAATAGACCTGTTATTTATGTTTGTTTACCTTATTATTTCTTTGTTAATTAAATTATTTTAATTTTAATGAAGTTTGAATTAAGTCTTTGGTCTAGCCCCATTCACTACTTCACTCTGATCTTCTCAGTCTTTGGAATATACTGTAGCTCTTAGCATACAAAGGCCAATGGTGACTTTTAAGTCAAACAAGGTCATCTGCTCATAGCTACTTCTACAAGCAAGAGGGAAGAACAGAACGTGATTAGGATTGCTTAAACCCAAACGAGCCTAAATTTTGATTGAATAAGTCTCATAATAACTTCTGAACCAACTGTTTAATTCAAATATCTTTAAGGGATAGGCTCTGAGTTGAGATCCATATGATATCACTATGGATGTCGACTCAAAGCCTATCACTTCAATGTGTTTATAACATTTCTACTTGGAATTCATTGGTAGCAAATGAGGAGACTACCCTTTTTGATTCTGTTTTACATGGCCCTTCTAGATCCCATACAATTCTCAACCCCCAGGGTGCATCTTATATGCCCAGTTCAACAACTTGGGCTGACTGTTAAGCATCTCCTAAGTAGCACAAAGCATGATGTGATGTCCCAAGAAACTAAACCAAAGGTAAATTAAATAGCACTTATCTGTGCTTAATTATTAGACACTTGCAGGTAATTTTAACAAATTAGATATTTAAGTTGCTCAGAAAGCAGTAAATTAATGCGTACAGCATGATTTGCCATATTTTGGTCTATTAATCTTAGTTTCGGTTTTCTTAATTACACTTCTTCGGTGTTATGTGTTGCTTGTGAGCTATGGAAGCACTTTTTTCCAGCAGAGATAAAATGATGATAGTAATATCCCCGTGGGATAGTACTTTAAAATGACCTAATCTGAAAGCATATGAAACTCAGCATTAAAAAGAATTGAGAATATGACACATCTCATGGAAATGGGTTAGAGAAACTTGCATGAACTAACAGATATGAGGTGGATAATGTAAAAGGGAAGCAGGAGAGGGGTGCTTTAAAAGGGGGTCAAGGACATAGTATATGCTAGGGAGACCTGTGCCCCTTGGTGCCTAGTCTTTGGTCAATGATCAAACTGGAACATGCTTTGAAAACAAAAACCATGAAAGTTGTTCTGCCCCATTGTTTCAACAAATATTCCAAGCATGTATCTCTGGAAAACTGTGTGCCTGACACCTTACTACCAGCTTTTTAAGAGCAAAAAAAAAAAAGGGGGGGGAAGGATAGTCACTAGTCTTGCATTCTTCTGATGGCTCGTAATGGCTGTTCTTGGAATTTCCAGCCAAATATAGACCAACTCATCTTTCAAATATCTGATGAAGTCAAACGACAGCTCTAAAGTGGAGATGAGTCACTTTGTGGTGGCAGATGGCTGTCCTTAATGCTTTTGTCGGGGATTAGGAGCCATAGAAGCTGGAATGATAAAAAGGAGATGGAGGTCTTGTTAAAAAAAAATATCCATTGGTTAGATTCTTTTTCTTCTTTCTGATATTCGGAGGTGGTGTTTAAACTGGAAGCATACAAGTTAAAGTTATATCCACTTTTATCAACAGTTTATCAAGGGAAGTAGAAAAAGAGCACTTCTTCCTTCTACTCTATAGAAGAAATAAAACTTTAATACTCCCAACACATATTAAGAAATCCTTAAAAATGCGTAAGTTCTCCACAGTTTATTCCTAAATTGTCATAAAGATAAGGGTAGTTCTCAACTCACGTTGCGAGTCCCCTGGACTGCAAGGCGATCCAACCGGTCAGTCCTAGAGGAGATCAACCCTGCCTGCTCTTTAGAAGGCCAGATCCTGAAGTTGAAACTCAAGTCCTTTGGCCACTTCATGAGAAGGAAGGACTCACTGGAGAAGAGCCTGATGCTGGGAAAGATTGGAGGCAAGAGAAGAAGGGGACGACAGAGAATGAGGTGGCTGGCTGGAGTCACTGCAGCAGTAGGCGTGAGCTTCAATGGACTCCAGAAGATGGTAGAGGACAGGAAGGCCTGGAGGAACGTTGTCCATAGGGCCACGATGGGTCAGACACGACTTCGCAACTAACAACAAGTTCTCAAATTACAACCACAAAAGAGCACAAAATTTCTGTTAAGTGAGACAGGTGATATGAAACAACATCACTGAGAACTTCATGTTAGTAGGGTTCATCCTGCTAAAACCCAAATACACAGTCCCAGAAGCTACAAGAATGGCAGCAAAACTTTACAAGTGGAGAACCAGTTTGAAAGATAGCCCGTGCCTTGATAAAGTGATACCAAATGGTACCTATCATCTCTAAAAGAAATATTTAAAATGCTCATGCATCAGAGGAACTGGAAGGCAAAACAAAGGAGAAATTATTTTGTTTTTCCCTTCACAATTTCTTTTGCGTTGAACCAGGTAGGGAGCACAGGCATTTTTCAGTGTGACTTTGGTGTTTCATCTAGCTACACTTCCTGAATGTGCTGTCACAATGACAAATTTTACCCAGCTTTTAGCTACACAAATTCTAATCTGTAGCCAGTTGTCGTACGTTTGTGAGTAGAAGAACAAGTCAGACGTTTAAGCTTGCAAACCTGGTGTGCTTCTTCTCCTGAATTTGTTTGCCTCCATTTCATAAGGCTAGAAACCACATCCAAGCTCTCAAATCTCTCTCTTTTCAAATTGCAAGCAAGTTGTGTTAACAAATTGCATTGTCCATTTGAAGACACTGGCAATTTTCTATTCCAAAAAAAGAACAGCTTTCTCTGCTTTGGAACTTGATGTTAGAGTAGATAACCAAACCAAAGTTCTGGTGAAAGGACCTCAGATGGCAATAGACATGGGGACAGCCAACACCTGCAACAACAACAACTGTTTTCTAATCAAGGAGAGAAGCAACTTGGAATTGAGAAACTTCCTAACAGTGAGAACAATTAACCAGTGGAATGGATTGCCATCAGAAGGTATGGGTGCTTCATCACTGGAGGATTTTAAGAAGAGACTGGACAACCACTTGTCTGAAATGGAATAGCGGGGGGGTTGGACTAGAAGACCTCCAAGGCCCTTCCTGGCTCAATTCTGATTCAGACATGACCCAGTTCAAGTTTAGGCATTCTAAGTAACAGTGGATTCCAAAGGGCTTACCACTGAGTAAGTGGATGTAGGATTGTCATCTAAGTCTGTACTGGCACTAGATACAGTTTCGTCTCTCAGGAATGTCATGGCAAATTGCAACACTGAGTAGGAACCCTTCTTGCCATGAGTCCTGTGGATATTGCTACATAACAAAGATAGGAGACAAAAGGAAAGAAAATCTTTATTGGCATCTTCCAGTTGCATACAATAGAATTCAGGAATGTTGGAATAGGATGCAAAAAAAAGGCATTCTGTCAGTATCCCTTCTGCAGACTCCCCAGATTCCTCACCTTGAAGGTGACCCCAAAAGTAGACCAGTTTTTGGAGTTTGGGGAATAAACATTGAAGAGTAAAATGGGTGAGTGGATCTTTACTGGTAGTTAAGGGATTACCTGTAATCCTTGCTTAATGTTCACTGGTGCTTACTGGACTAGAGGTAATCCTTGCTTAGTAACCATTTGTTCAGTGACCAAAGTTACAACACCCCTGAATTAGGAGAACTTATGATTGGTCCTCATAGTTGTAGCAATTTTAGGCACTTGGCAACCGGCTCACAATTATGACATCACCGTGTCCTGTGATCACATGATCGCTATTTGTAATCTTTACTGCTAGCATCCGACAAGCAAAATGAATGGAGAAGCCACCGGGAAGTCACAAATGGACTATGCAAATACACAAATGGTGGTCATATGATGTTGTGCTTTATGACCATGACAGAGTTGCTGGTCCCAAAGCGAGGACTACCTGTATTGATTTTACACCTTAAAGATCCTGATTCCACGCAGAAGAATTGCACACCCTGCGGGAGAATTGCACATCCCTTTCTCGAAGCTTCTAGCCAAGTACGATTGTGTGAAGGAATAGATAAGGTTTATATGCAAGATACTGTTATTGTTTTCAAATGCCTTCCAGCCTGAGCAAATTCCTGATGTGTGGAAACCAATGACTTTTCCACATATCGGTTTTAATTTTAAAAAGAAGAGAAGAAAACACATTTTGCTCCCAAAGAGGAGACAGACGGTTCATATTTACAGAAATAATGTAACCCATTTAAGCATAAAGATTTCATTTAAAAAAAAAAACTCCAGGGTCCCCTAGGTTTCGCTTCTTTCTTCCCTCTATTCTTTGAGACTGAAATGCGTATTTGCAAGGCATGCTAGGGGTACATTGCTGCATCCTCACTAGGTGCAGATAATGTCAAGAAAACAAATGAAGCCCACTGCTGTCTGATTGAAAGCAAATACTTCAGGGCACTTTCGGTGGTCCTTTGGGTGGGAGTTAATTTAAAAACGCTTAGTAAAAGAGTAAACAAGTTAGAATGTGCAAAAGGAAGATAAAGCAGCAAAAAAAACCCCAAAAACACCAGAATCTGAAGCAAGGGATCCAAGGCAACCAACCAACTATCTAAGAAGTTGCAAAGTAGCAAAGACCTCGAGCCACATCAACTTGTATGAGACGCTGCTCAGCTAGAACTGGTGCTATATTGGCTAATTTAGCCAACTGATTGGTATCGATTGCGAATATGGTAAATTAGATGCAGGAGATGTGATCAGCACGCCCAAGCCAAGGTGTCTTGACTTCAGGCATCCCTTCACGATGACGGTAGGTAAATTAATAATCATTATTCGCATTACCCGATAAATGAAAAGCCAACGTTTGCTTGATCAGTCCTTAGAGGAGTTGCTATCTGCCTGTGTTTTCTGCTGAAAAGTTTGCCTTTTTTAGAATGTTCACAGCTTGTCCCTGAAGGTTAGATTTCCCGGGATGCTCAAGAAGAGAGGAACAAAGGAAAGCCGGGCAAAGGGAAAGAACAGAAGCTACAAGAAAGGAAGACAAATCAAATAAGCTCCTTGATCTATCGAGAGAAATCCAAGAGCAGAAGGAAGAACATCCTTGATGCTTTCTTTTGCCAATCTGTTTTCATCCAGTTTTGATTTTTACAGATACTGGGAAGGTTTGAAAAATGATAATCAAGCATCTTTAAAAGGAAGCAGGTGGGTGAAGGATGATTATGCATGACTAGCTAACAACTGGCCTGCAACTAGAATATAACCAGTTTGATCTGCATTGATCTATTGAAAAGACGGACAATATTTACTGTCTGGAGTCAACCCTTTTTGGTATGGGGTAGAATCACTACAGTAGGTAGAGTGAGGTCCAAGTGGGCATGTCACAGACAAGGATGAAGCTTCTTTCTTCTTCTTCTTGTGCCATATCCGTTATCGGACGTTGGCGATCATGTTGGTGATCCTGTTTTTATCAGCAGCCGCACGAAAAAGTGCTGCTGAGTTTTGTCCAAACCAATCCCTTAGATTTTGAAGCCACGATGTTCTTCTTCTGCCTGGACCTCGTTTGCCTTCAATCTTTCCCTGGAGGATTAAATGGAGTATGCCGTACTTTTCTGGGTGTCGCATCACATGTCCGAAATATTCTAATTTTCGTTTTTTAATTGTTTTGATGATTTCCCTTGGCTTTCCCAGGCGGCTGATCACCTCCTCATTTCTGATCTTGTCAACCCAGCTTATACATAACAGCTGCCTGTAAATCCAATAACAGAGTTGGGACAGATCTTGGATGTCTTCTAATCCAACCCCATGCTCAAGCAGGAGATTCTATAAGATTTCAGACAAATGGCTGTCCAATCTCTTAAAGACCTCCTATGATAAGGGCACTCACATCATCTGGAGGCAAGCCATTCCATTAGTTAATTGTTCTCACCATCAGGACATTTCCCCTTAGTTCTAGGTTGGTTCTCTCCTTGATGGGCTTCCATCCATTGCTTCTTGTTCTGTCTTCAGGTGCTTTGGAGAATAGGGTGACTTCCTCTTCTTCAGACAGAGCTGAAATAGGTCTGACACCTAAAGGAGGGGCATTCTTTTCAGGCAATGTTAATGGGGAATATTCTCCGAAGGGCTTTTCAATGTGTGCATATACACCCATTATTTTGTCTTTTAGTTTTGGCCTCTGACCTGAGATAGGGTTGGGGAGGGTTGGTTTCCAATTCCAATCCCCGTGGGCCTTATTAGACAGTTTATTTTAAATTCTTTTTATACCAGTCCATTATTGGTAGCCATTTGTCAGAGTGATAGTACTTTGAAAAATGGGTCAGAAGTCCTGAAAGAAATAAATTCGTCTCTTTTCTGGCAGCTAGTATGTAGAAGCAGTCAATTTTTGACAGTACTTGATGTGCAACAGCCAGTGTTTGACATTGACTTGCAGGAGTCAATGTTTGACAATATCAGAGAGTAGGCATGTTGAAACTGTCAATTTTGGACCAATTCTTGATCATCACTATGAATGTTTCCCAGGAATTGACAGCTGACAGTCATAATGCATTGCCAGTGAGCAAAAACATACAACATTTGACAGCATCTCAGAAGTGGCAGAGGGCAGGGGTGGAGAAATCACCAACTTTAATATTTGTGTGTATGTGTGTGTGTATCCAATATCATACAAAGAAAAAACAATCTAATCTTCACAATGAATAAATCCAAGGACTATCAAGAACAAATGATAACCACATAGCAAAGCAAGAATTTTTTAAAAAAGCAAAATGAAAGCCAAGAAGAAATTTGGGGGGAAATATTTACTGAGATCTTGTCCCTAAACCACAGAGACAAATTTACTCACTGTTGTTGCTTTCAGTATGGACACCCATTCTGACCAACCCAGTCTTGGGACACACCAAAACAAAAAGATTGGTCTTAATTTATTCAATGCTGAATCAAGGTGAAAAACACATGGAAACACACGAGATTGCCAAGGTGCCTTTCGTTGTATTTTTCTGTCTTCTACCAATTGCAGCACTGGGGCCAGAGGAACTTCAAGGGGGTGTTATTGTAGGTGGGAAAGGTGACAAAGAAGCACAACTCAAGGGTCCCACCAGATGGTACAGTTCAGTCAGTAAGATCTGGATCATACTCCCTGTCTGATCTTATGGGACAAAAACATTTGGAGCAAGACAGTTCCATAAACAAAAGCCTTCCATAGGAGAAGAAGAGGCAAAGCCTGGAGATGGAGTCAAGAGAGGAATCAGTTTGGAATCATTACATTATCACAAGTGGTCCAAGTCCAACCCCACTTGAATTCCTTTGACTCTTCATCTAGCACTATTTTAAATGCAGACCATTCATTAACTGTACTCTTGGTTATAGGCTTGAGCAATAAATCTTCTTAACAGATAGTTACTTGTGGTCCTGATCCTTTGCACCTGACATCTTCTGAGTCAACATTCATTGATCACCTGGTGTGTGTGTGTGTGTGTGTGTGTGTGTGTGTGTGTGAGAGAGAGAGAGAGAGAGAGAGAGAGAGAGAGAGAGAGAGAGACTAAGTTGATGCAGGACTATTTATCCCAACATTTCCCAAAGGAAGGTTTTATGCACATACACACCTATGCTTTTCCATTCTTACTCTCCTATATATTTTTTTAAATTTTAATTAGGGCCGTCTGTATATATTAACACTCCTGAGTAATCCCAGGAATACATACCGGAGCATCACCAGCATAATTTCATTCAGTTTAAACACAAAGGAATTTCTTCGGCTTCTAGCTTAACACTTTAGTAAATTGCTTTGCACTCGGCCTCCGAGCATGATAGGGAGACTCCACTTTCTAAGGCCGATGGTTTCAAGCCTTTAAACATATTGGCATCTTTAAAATTGGATTAATGTGGCCAAATTAATAAAGGAGCTAACGACACCGAAGGAGGGAAAGAGAAGGGAATTGAAATTAAAGAAGAACGACGACATCTCTCAAATGGACATTTTTAGCATTAGGTTAACATTGCAAAGATTAAAAAGAACCCATCTGCATCTCTAATGTGATAGACCATCAAAGTCACTCTGAGTTTGACCAGCATCAAGATTTGCAATGAAGCAGAAGAGCAGAAAGAGGGGAAAAAAAGGTTTATTTCCCTGCTTTAGTTTTCAGCTTGGAGCACTGCCTTTAAATATTTAAAAAGAAATCTGGAGTTGGGTCCACTCTAGGTCAGTTCCTGCATATATATGGAGGGTGAGATTTTCCTTTATTTCCATTTATCTTTCCCCTGGCAGGCGAATATGTAAAATGTCACAAATTGACATCCAATTCCCCGAGGAACTCACTGGATTTGTTGGGGGAAGGGGGGGAGAATGGTTCTGCTGNAGGAAGCAGGTGGGTGAAGGATGATTATGCATGACTAGCTAACAACTGGCCTGCAACTAGAATATAACCAGTTTGATCTGCATTGATCTATTGAAAAGACGGACAATATTTACTGTCTGGAGTCAACCCTTTTTGGTATGGGGTAGAATCACTACAGTAGGTAGAGTGAGGTCCAAGTGGGCATGTCACAGACAAGGATTAAGCTTCTTTCTTCTTCTTCTTGTGCCATATCCGTTATCGGACGTTGGCGATCAGGTTGGCGATCCTGTTTTTATCAGCAGCCGCACGAAAAAGTGATGCTGAGTTTTGTCCAAACCAGTCCCTTAGATTTTGAAGCCATGATGTTCTTCTTCTGCCTGGACCTCGTTTGCCTTCCATCTTTCCCTGGAGGATTAAATGGAGTATGCCGTATTTTTCTGGGTGTCGCATCACATGTCTGAAATATTCTAATTTTCGTTTTTTAATTGTTTTGATGATTTCCCTTGGCTTTCCCAGGCGGCTGATCACCTCCTCATTTCTGATCTTGTCAACCCAGTTTATACATAACAGCTGCCTGTAAATCCAATAACAGAGTTGGGACAGATCTTGGATGTCTTCTAATCCAACCCCATGCTCAAGCAGGAGATTCTATAAGATTTCAGACAAATGGCTGTCCAATCTCTTAAAGACCTCCTATGATAAGGGCACGCACATCATCTGGAGGCAAGCCATTCCATTAGTTAATTGTTCTCACCATCAGGACATTTCCCCTTAGTTCTAGGTTGGTTCTCTCCTTGATGGGCTTCCATCCATTGCTTCTTGTTCTGTCTTCAGGTGCTTTGGAGAATAGGGTGACTTCCTCTTCTTCAGACAGAGCTGAAATAGGTCTGATACCTAAAGGAGGGGCATTCTTTTCAGGCAATGTTAATGGGGAATATTCTCCGAAGGGCTTTTCAATGTGTGCATATACACCCATTATTTTGTCTTTTAGTTTTGGCATCTGACCTGAGATAGGGTTGGGGAGGGTTGGTTTCCAATTCCAATCCCCGTGGGCCTTATTAGACAGTTTATTTTAAATTCTTTTTATACCAATCCATTATTGGTAGCCATTTGTCAGAGTGATAGTACTTTGAAAAATGGGTCAGAAGTCCTGAAAGAAATAAATTCGTCTCTTTTCTGGCAGCTAGTATGTAGAAGCAGTCAATTTTTGACAGTACTTGATGTGCAACAGCCAGTGTTTGACATTGACTTGCAGGAGTCAATGTTTGACAATATCAGAGAGTAGGCATGTTGAAACTGTCAATTTTGGACCAATTCTTGATCATCACTATGAATGTTTCCCAGGAATTGACAGTTGACAGTCATAATGCATTGCCAGTGAGCAAAAACATACAACATTTGACAGCATCTCAGAAGTGGCAAAGGGCAGGGGTGGAGAAATCACCAACTTTAATATTTGTGTGTGTGTGTGTGTGTGTGTGTGTGTATCCGATATCATACAAAGAAAAAACAATCTAATCTTCACAATGAATAAATCCAAGGAGTATCAAGAACAAATGATAACCACATAGCAAAGCAAGAATTGTTTTAAAAAGCAAAATAAAACCCAAGAAGAAATTGGGAGAAAATATTTACTGAGATCTTGTCCCTAAACCACAGACAAATTTACTCACTGTTGTTGCTTTCAGTATGGACACCCCAGAATGGTGCCCATTCTGACCAACACAGTCTTGGGACACACCAAAACAAAAAGATTGGTCTTAATTTATTCAATGCTGAATTCACATAATCAAGGTGAAAAACACATGGAAACACACGAGATTGCCAAGGTGCCATTCGTTGTATTTTTCTGTCTTCTACCAATTGCAGCACTGGGGCCAGAGGAACTTCAAGGGGGTGTTATTGTAGGTGGGAAAGGTGACAAAGAAGCACAACTCAAGGGTCCCACCAGATGGTACAGTTCAGTCAGTAAGATCTGGAGCATACTCCCTGTCTGATCTTATGGGACAAAAACATTTGGAGCAAGACAGTTCCATAAACAAAAGCCTTCCATAGGGGAAGAAGAGGCAGAGCCTGGAGATGGAGTCAAGAGAGGAATCAGTTTGGAATCATTACATTATCACAAGTGATCCAAGTCCAACCCCACTTGAATTCCTTTGACTCTTCATCTAGCACTATTTTAAATGCAGACCATTCATTAACTGTACTCTTGGTTATAAGCTTGAGCAATAAATCTTCTTAACAGATAGTTACTTGTGGTCCTGATCCTTTGCACCTGACATCTTCTGAGTCAACATTCATTGATCACCTGTTGTGTGTGTGTGTGTGTGTGTGTGTGTGTGTGTGAGAGAGAGAGAGAGAGAGAGAGAGAGAG
>NW_015390560.1:0-10208 GCF_001527695.2 Protobothrops mucrosquamatus | reverse complement strand
CAGCACGGAGATGGAGGATCCACCTCCCTCCCTCTTTATAGAGAATTGTTTAGCCTTATAGGTAATTAGTGTATGAGCCAGTACGTCATCGATCAGTCAAGGTCTACGCTCGCGTCAAGACTGGGCATAGGTCCAGGGACAGGGCGTGACAACTTTGGCTGACTTGATCTGATTGGGCAGGAATACAGTCTCAACCCACGGGTGGATCCTCCATCTCCAGTGCTGGAGAAGATACCAGATACATCAACTTGTTTAAAAGTTGGAAGAAAACAAAAAAAGAGTAGAGAGTATTATTGGAACTGGAGTAGAAAAAGAAACCAGAAATAAGTCTTCTAGAAGTCATATTGCTAAAAAAAAAAAAAAAAAAAAAGCTCTCCAGACAGAGATAGGGCAGCTGCTGAAACATTACACTTTGGAGGCCTCTCATTAAAGTCTATTTTTGTTCAATAAACGTCAACTTTGAAGTGAATAATGAAGTAGTCTGGAAGGCTGGGTTCTTTCTTGCTTTGGGTCCATTTATCCTTCTTGTACGGAGTCTGGCCTGTTTCTCAGAAGGGAGAAGACCTTCGCTGGCCGGATGATCCATGCATCATGGCACATGATAAACTCGCACGCCACATGGCAATTAGAGTTGATGTTGCATATGCTATGACTAGGTTTTGTCACGGTGTTGTTGGAATAGAGATATTTTAGATCATCCAGCTTGTTTTCAAGAGCCCTCTGTTCGTGGAATAAGGTATGTGCGAATGAGCAACTAGGCTGCGGTCTCCAAACAGGGTCAGGTTAATGTAGGAGATGGCCAGGCTGAGCCTGAGGGCGGCGCCAAATGCGTCATCACTTTGGAGTTGCTACACTCCCACAACAGACCTGAGTCCAGTCCCCCATGAATTCCATTGACTCTTATCTAGTGCCAATTTGCCTCCACTGTTAGTAGATCATATTCTTACATATAGGTAGTACAAAATAAGCTCATAATTCTTTTGAACGCGATCCCAGCTCCTGATCTTGAGCCTGATATTAACTATCCAAAGCTTGTAAGAGGGAAGTTAATATTGTCCAGGATGGTGTGTGTGTCTGTGTGTGTGTTTGTGTGTGTCTGTGTGTGTCTGTGTGTATCTATGTGTGTCTATACACACACACACACACACATATGTATATATTAAACTATAGATAGATAGATAGATAGATAGATAGATAGATAGATACATAGATACATAGATACATAGATACATAGATACATAGATACATAGATACATAGATACATAGATAGATATAGATATAGATATATAGTTATATATATGAAACTGCCTTCTAATGACTAGACTTGTGTGACAAACCTAAAACCTAAACTTGGGTTAGTAAAACACAACTAATGTGTTCAAATGTTGTGGGATTCCCAAATAAATAAATAAATTAAAACATTGCTCTGTATAATGGCTCAGTTCACACAACATGCTAAAACAATGGTCAATATGTTGAATCAAAAATTACCCAAGTCCCCTCTGACTTTGTTTGTCAGAATTCCAAGAATAGGTCATGAGTCCCCCTCGTTCATCACTGTCAGAACCTTTAACAATTGCTGAGCAAATGGACTGTCTGTCTATCTATCTATCTATCTATCATCTATCTATCTATCTATCTATCTATCTATCTATCTATCTATCTATCTATCTATCTATCTATCTATCTATCTTCTATCTATCTATCTATCTATCTATCTATCTATCTATCTAACTTCTATCTTCTATCTATCTATCTATCTATCTAACTATCTATCTATCTTCTATCTATCTATCTATCTAACAATCTATCTATCTATCTATCTATCTATCTATCTATCTTCTATCTTCTATCTATCTATCTATCTATCTATCTATCTATCTATCTATCTATCTATCTTCTATCTTCTATCTATCTATCTATCTATCTATCTATCTATCTATCTATCTATCTATCTTATCTAATCTATCTATCTATCTATCTATCTATCTATCTATCTTCTATCTATCTATCTATCTATCTATCTATCTATCTATCTATCTATCTATCTATCTATCTATCTATCTATCTATCTATCTAGGTAGCTAGCTAGCGATTTGTGAAATTTATTTGCCACCCATCTTATAGCCAACGACTCTGGGCAGCTTGCAACAACATAACCCAAGGACTACCTATAACTAAATTCAGTAAATAAAAGAATAACTGACATTCAGTCAGGTAGGCCAGCGTCAAGCACCAGGGAAATCAGGAGATTTGGGCAGTTCAAATGTATGAAGATTTATTGCAAGCTTAAGCTCGGTAGAGGAATCTGAGCTACTAACGGTCAAGGGAAATGAGTGGGAATTAAGAAGGCATCTAAGGTGGGCTGGACTTAGATCTCTTATGGGCGTGCAGGAACTCCTGACTTATGATGCAGTTGACCCCCTCCATCGGGCTCAACCTGGTCATCTCCTACAGCCAGTAAACCGAGCTTCCCAGAAAAGTTCATTGAGAAACTCGAGAAATAGCTCTTATCCTTATCTCCGCTGTATCTTGATAAATAATATTCCAGATCCAAACAATGAATAATCCAACAAGAGATAAAATTATTCTCTTAATACATGCATGCAGTTCGAAATACATATTGTGTACCCGCTGAGGCAGGCATTATTTTCTCACTCCGGAAGATTGTAGCAGGTAATTTTGCTCACTGTGTCACATTATTTGTCAGCAACTGCAAGCTGTTACCTCAGTAGGAAGGAAGCACCTCTAGGCTGATTTCAAACCGCAAAAGCTCATATGAAAGATAATGAGAATCGCCAAGATATGCACACAGTTTCATTCAGCTGTAGCACATTGAAAGATAAACAGCCAGTCTGTTATTATTTGTAAGTGGTCAGCTGTGATTGCTTTGTTTAGCCCTCTTTTAAATTGTTGATTCTCCAAGAAGTAGCAAGCTATTTTCAATTGCCATCAGAACACAGCACCGTTTTTTGTAAAACCTTTACTGGGCTATGTTTCGAATCATATTTGAAAAACAATGTTTCTCAAAAATATGTACGAAGAAGCTTTGGAACAGTAGTAGGTAAGAAGGCTTTAAGCTCCAGACTTTTCTCAAAATAAATATATGAGGAAAACAAAGCAATCCAGGAAATATGAACACAAGAACAGACTGCTGAAGATTATACTCATGCAGTGGACACATCCAAATATCCAGAAACTAAGGATTTTGACTCAACAGAACGTCAAAAAAATGTATTATTATGTATAGTTAAAACGCTATATACAGTATATAAATGCATTTTTCATTCAAATGAAAAAGAAAATTAACATGACCCATTATACAGCACAGCCATAAATCAAAGCTTCTCCATATATTGAGAAAGCTTCTACAAAAAGAGCAATGATTGGTAACTGTTAGAATGCAAATCAATTTTTGGGTAAATGTTTACCCAATATTTGTTCTTGGCGCTTTGCCTTCAACCAGTTCAAAGTGAAAATTAAATGATTTGGTAAAGATCTTGTTCCTTGCCAATGACTTGAAAAATGGGACCTTATTTATATATTGCATCCATATTACTACTTAGATTGACTGTCAGTTTGGACGGTCAAAGTATGGTGTCTATGTGGAACAAGCAATTTCCGAGCAAAGTTTGCAATACTCTTTATTACTGGGTTGACTGTGACACTGGAAAAAAAATGTTACTCATTCAGGATGACCATGCTTGTTGAAGAATTCTCAAAACTAAAAGCCCCCACAGTTGCCCAGTTTGGGAAACACTGCAGTAAACCTTGTTTTGACGAATAAGTCACAATGGGTAGGATTCACACATCATGCTATACCTCAACCAAACAAACCCCACCACAATGTGGAACCCTAACTTTCAGGAAATAGCATCTCTGCATCCCAAAAGTATTCTTCACCGATTTAAAGATTTCCAGATTAGAATTTCCACCATCTACAGCTAGCATGGAAAGGAAAGACTCGCACAGCTAGAAGAAATCAGGTTGAAGTTATTGACTCTAGATCAGGGGTCTTCAAACTTGGCCCTTTTATGACTTGTGGACTTCAACTCCCAGAATTCCTCAGCCAGGCACGTGTGCCTGGCTGAGGAATTCTGGGAGTTGAAGTCCACAAGTCATAAAAGGGCCAAGTTTGAAGACTCCTGCTCTGGATGAATGTGAATTGAGAATCAACCAAATAGAACATGTTTTATTTTAAAAATGTTAAATACCACCAATGAGCTGTGCTACAGAAGAATCAAAAACAACCGATTAGTGGAGTCCCAGATTGTTTTAAAGGTTTGTGCTTGCACAATCCCTGCCTTTGGGATGAAAGCCAATCTTCATAATGTTATTAAAGAGAAAGCAGAAATGCCCTTGTGATGAAAAGCTGCGGATGACACCTAAGAGAAATCTCATGATGAAATATAGGAAAAATCTCAAGTCAAAATGGAGCAGGAAGCCATTTTTTTTGTCATCTACACTCTTGCAATCCAAACCTGCTATTTCATTACTGAAATGATTTCTCTGTTAAGAAGGATTGTGCTCTATAATTAGAATAATACCTCACAGGATTACAGTGACAAAAGTAATTACATAATCATTTGGGATCTCGTTATGCCACAAGAGTTCATATTGCAAAGCGTATCTGCCGTGGGTTCGTGTTTTTTAATTTCTTCCTTTCCAACCAAAATGGTCTGATAAATCCAAATCTCAAACAAAGAGAAACTACTGTACTTTGGGCCGATAGCTTTCTTGGTAGAGACTTTGACAACCTGCAGTGAAAGAGTGTGGCTTTTTTTTTTCCTGTCCTTCTGTCCCAGTGGTCTTGACTGAACTTTTCAGACAACAAATGCAAGTTTATATTCACCACAGTTATGGGAATTAGAAGATGCCAGTAGCTGTCACTTTCAATTTTTTAAGGGACTGGTATTTTTCCATAAACATCTGCTCCTAAATTGATTGATTCTTGGAACAGATTGTTGGACTCGTGTCCTCAATCCTTTCCAAGTCTCTTTTTCAGAGCAACAATTTTGCAAAACTTTCTGAAACTTACTGCGTTCGTGACAATGGGAGCATCTTCTCAGCCCCCATCCTGGAAAGGAATGATGGACATCGAGATAACAGTACACTGGAAAGAACATTCAGTTGGTGGAGGGAGAAACGGATAATATGGAAACTAAATTTACCGAAGTTATTTTTACTATGTATGCATCTATTGTTGTATATTAGGCTACATTTGACAAACCGCCAAGGCTTCAATTGCTGCAAAATTATGAGATACACTATCCTCCTAATCAAAGTATTGGGATCATCATCCAGTTGTGTTCAAAACCCTCACTGATTGCCAGTCATTTTCTGAGCCAATCTATTGGTTTTAATTGTTACAGTCAACATAAGGACTGATGGTCTGAAGGACCTCCTACAATAATATGAAGCTGTACAGACATTAAAATCCACAGGAGTGGCCTATTTAAGTTCTCACCTTAAGGGAATTATCCATCAGCTTTATAAGACACAACTTTCTCTTGCATTATTTCCAAACTATGGTACACATTGTCAGGCCCAGAACACGCACCTCGCCGCTGCAGCCCATTGGATCGAGCCTCCTGCCTGCCGCGGCTGCTCCGGCAGCCTGCTGACGTCACCGACCGGCGCTGATGCCGCCAGCCACTGCTGCCCTCGGCCTGCTCCATCCCGCCGCCGGCATTGGCCTCCTGTCTTCAGGAGTTGTGCATAGTGTCCTCTGCGTCCACCTTCAGGAAAAATGAAGACCTCTCTCTTCAGCCAGACCTCTTGAATGGAATCAGTAATACTTTTAGCTTCCTTAATTATTATTTCTTTAATTAAAAGTCACTGTGTCTTGTGTGTACAAAAAAAATTCTAGAATCATTGAAATCATAATCATAGATCCAGATAGAAACATCAGCTAGCAAGATAGGCACACACATACATGCAAACATACTTCAAAATATTTTAAGGAGTTGCTGGGTCAGGTGGACAATAGGCAGATGTGGAACAAGCAAGTATGATTCAGAAGCTGAACAAATTTAAGTCTGTATGATTAAACAGAACAACCAATATAAAACAAGGGAAATATCACATTTATGCTCAATACTATGTTCCGAGAACTCTGTGTGGCATCAGGAAGGGCATCCAGCCGGTAAATGCTCAACTCCATCCAGTTGCCCCAACTGTACCCCGAATTAAGAGATTACGGGCCATTAAAAAAGGGAGCCTTTTTATTATATTCAGAGAAAATTGGTATGAATTGTTTTGCCAATTTTATTTACCAATCAATTCTCTAGTGGTGATTGCCAAAATAGATAATTCATTCTCTGGGAGATTCTAGAACAGTGATGGCAAACCTTTTAGAGACCGAGTGCCCAAACTGCAACCCAAAACCCACTTATTTATTGCAAAGTGCCAGGGCCGCATCAGCATTGTGGGGGGGGCATGGCCCCCTGGGTGGGCATGGCCGCTGGGTGGGCATAGCTGTGGTGGTCACAGCTGCGGTGGTCACGGAAGACTGGGTGTGGCTAGGGTGGGTGGGCCGGGACCAAGGTGATAGGGACCAGTCCCTCGCCGTCTCCGGGGCATACCCAGGGGGCCAATGCCGCTTGCTCGCTCACTTCCTGCCCCGTCGCTTCCAAACGCCACGTGCTCGCTACTCTGGCGAACTCTGCTGGGGCGACGGCGTGCATGCCCACAGAGAGGGCTCTGAGTGCCACCTCTGGCACACGTGCCATAGGTTCACCACCACTGTTCTAGAAGAAACCTATTTCTCAACAAAGGGAACATATGTTAATCGAGTCAGGCTGGACAAAGGCTGCACTGATTAAAAAATTAATTTCCTACCAGGCAACTTCTTCCAACAATCGTTCAGGATCTGGTCATGCCTAAATGGGAAACTATCCAGAATACTCTAGGAGATTCTGCGACTGCAATTTTTGAATCCCTCGAGGAAAGGTGAGCTGAAAAATAAGTACATTTAAATTTAAATGCACAGCCAATCAAGTAAAGAAAATTGAGCTATTTCGAGCCTCTTTTTTTTTTTGACTGATTTTAAAATCAGTTTTAATGAGCAGCTAGGCTCTCATTATAGAGTATTTTGTATTATGATAGATTTAGTTCATTACAGTTTTTGTGCCCATTTATTGCTTTTATTTTGCTTTTTGGACTTTTTTTTTTTTTTTTTTTTTTTTTTTTTTTTTTTTTTTTTTTTTTTTTTTTTTTTTTTTTTTTTTTTTTTTTTTTTTTTTTTTTTTTTTTTTTTTTTTTTTTTTTTTTTTTTTTTTTTTTTTTTTTTTTTTTTTTTTTTTTTTTTTTTTTTTTTTTTTTTTTTTTAAATTGTTTTACACTTTCTAGCTTTCTGTGTAATTGTATTTTGTGTTTTTTTTTTAAATTGTACCTCGTCCACCTCATGCCTATGCATAATAAAGGTTGATTGATTGAACTTCTTTTTGACTGATTTTTAAATCAGCTTTAATGAGCACCAACACTGTCATTATAGAGTGTTTTGTATCATAATATATTTAGTTCTTTAGTTAGATAGCTAATTAGTTACTTGTATCTCATCTTTATTATTTTTACAAATAACTCAAGCCAGCGAACACACTTTCCTCCTCCTACAACGACAACCCTGTGAGGTGGGTTTGGGCTGAAAGAGGGCGACTGGCTGAAAGTCACCTGGCTGGCTTTTATGGCTAAGGTCGGATTAGAACTAGTTTTTATGCCTAAGTCATGTCTAGAACTCCAGTCTCCTGGTGATTGGCCCAAAGTCACCCAGCCAGCTTTCATGCCTAAGGCAGGACTTGAACTCACCATCTCCTGGTGATTGATCCAAAGTCACCCAGCCTAAGGCGGGACTAGAACTCACCATCTCCTGGTGATTGGTCCAAAGTCACCCAGCCTAAGGCGGGACTAGAACTCACCATCTCCTGGTGATTGGTCCAAAGTCACCCAGCCTAAGGTGGGACTAGAACTCACCATCTCCTGGTGATTGGTCCAAAGTCACCCAGCCTAAGGCGGGACTAGAACTCACCATCTCCTGGTGATTGGTCCAAAGTCACCCAGCCTAAGGCGGGACTAGAACTCACAGTCTCCTGGTGATCGGCCCACAGCAATCCAGCCAGCTTTCATGCCTAAGGTGAGACTAGAACTCATTGTTTCCTGGTGATTGGTCCAAAGTCACCCAGCCGGCTTTCATGCCTAAGGCGGGACTAGAACTCACCATCTCCTCGTGATTGGTTCAAAGCCATCCAGCCGGCTTTCCTGCTTAAGGTGGGACTAGAACTCACAGCCGCCGGGTGATTGGCCCAAAATCACTCAACTGGCTTTCTGAAAGAACTGACAGTTCTTTGGCTTTTTAACCCGATGCCTTAACCACTAGACCAAACTGGCTCTTTATGCCCATTGCTTGCTTTTATATTTCTTTTTAGACTTTTTAACATATTTTTAAAGATTTTTTTTAAAAAAAATATTTTCTAGCTTTTCATGAAAGTTTATTTTATATTTTTAATGTGTTTTTTTTTTTTAAATTTTGCATACCTGCCCACTTTAGGCTTATGCGTAATAAAGGTTGACTGGGTGAACTTCTTTTTGACTGGGGATACGTATTTTTGAAGATCTACAGTCATTGAATGCCATCATTTCATACGCACTCTTCTTTTGACCTCTCCATTCGATAAAGGCAGAAACCAGGGGGTCTGTGTGTCTCTTCTTTTCTCTGCCTCAATCCTATTACTACAATTCCCCCTTTTTCTACAATAAGTCAAGGGTAGAGAAATGGTCTAAAGCCCCAACAGTACTTTGTGATTTGACAATACATTTTGGGTGGATATAACCAACAAAGCTCTCAGCTGTTGCAAGCCTTAATCCTGGTGCATTCAGAAACAAGATAAACGCTTAAATCTTTTCTCACCTCCAGCTTACACCCTCCATATGTGTGTGCTGACCTTTTATATGGCTTGAACCACAGTGTGCCTCGAAAATTCCTCTGCAATTTAGAGATACAAGAGACTTACTCAGTTCATCCTTGAAAGTATGTTTAGTGCTGCATGGTTTCCCCCCCCCCTCTTCCAATGAGACTCCAGTGGGTTGCACATATTTTTTTTAATCTATAATTAAAGCAGTGTTTGATAAGAACGATGGTGGTAAAGAGAGAAAGCTTAATATAATTGGGGGGGGGAATAGGATCAGCCATTCAGATGGCTCCAGGTAAGACTATTTTTTTGCCAGCCTATCACTTCAGATTTGGACATCTCCCTGCTCAGTATGTTGACCATTTATACGTTGCCAAAAAAAAGAAAGGACGAAGGGCGCAGCTTTGCATCAATGAGCATATGTGCATGGGCAAGGTTGTATGTGAAAATTTAGACATAATTAGCATAATTTGAAAAGTGTTGTGATATCTCTCACCATGGTAGAGAAGAAGAAGCAGCAGCTTGATCTTCTATCCAGGGGTAAACTCATGATGGACACGCTCAAAGGCTCTGATCTGCTATCCTATGGGTCTTCATCTTCAAAATCACGTGAAGTGTTAATACCACTTTACAATGCCTTGGTAAAACCACACTTGGAATATTGCATCCAGTTGTGGTCACCGCGATGTAAAAAAGATGTTGAGACTCTAGAAAGAGTACAGAGAAGAGCAACAAAGATGATTAGGGGACTGGAGGCTAAAGCATATAAGGAAAGGCTGCTGGAATTGGGTATGACTAGTTTAACGAAGAGAAGGACGAGGGGGGACAGGATAGGAGTGTTCCAGTATCTCAGGGGCTGCCCCAAAGAGGGAGTCAAGCTATTTTCCAAAGTGCCTGAAGGCAGGATAATGGATGGAAACTAATCAAGGAGAGAAGCAACCTAGAACTAAGGAGAAATTTCCTGACAGTTAGAACAGTTAACCAGTGGAACAACCTGCCTCCAGAAGCGGTGAATGCTCCAACGCTGGAAGTTTTTAAGAAGAGACTGGACAGCCATTTGTCCGAAATGGTGTAGGGTTTCCTGCCTGAGCAGGGAGTTGGACTAGATGACCTTCAAGGTCCCGTCCAACTTTATTATTATTATTATTAAAATGATCTTCCAGCATTGTGGGACAGGCCAACTCATACATGGGAGCTGGTTCTCACAAAGCCAGAAAGAACCAGGACACTAGTCTGCTACCATCACAAGAGGCAAGGGTCACAGGCTTGTTTATTCTCAGTTCTATTATAAATAGATTTTCC
>NW_015390559.1:23222-36755 GCF_001527695.2 Protobothrops mucrosquamatus | reverse complement strand
AACGCAACTTCCTGATCGCTTCCCCACAACCAAAGTCAGTGGGGAAGCCGGCAGGAAATAACAAGACCCTGGCCCTGCAGGCAGGTGACTGCTGCTAGACGGGGGAGGAAGGGAGGGGAAGGGCAGAGGATGGGGATGGTGTATGGGAGTGCACAAGAGCGGTACAGGAGATGTGTGCAAAAGGGTGTGGGAAAGGTACTGCATAGATCAGGGTAAGGTGAGGGGTACAGGTTGAGGACGATGCACATTGGTGCATAAGAGATACCTAGTAAGGCCACACCTGGAATACTGCAGCCAATTTTGGTCACCACATCACAGAAAAGATGTAGACAGTTTAGAAAAAATCCAGAGAAGAACAACTAAGATGATCAAAAGCCTGGAGGCTAAAATATATGAAGAACGGCTGCAGGACTTAGGTTTGGCTAGTCCAGGGGTAGGCCACCTTGTCTCTTTTATGACTCGTGGACTTCAACTCCCAGAATTCCTGAGCCAGCCACGCTGAGGGGAAAGGGAGAGGTTTCCAAGCTGAGCCATGCTGGCTCAGCAATTCTGGGAGTTGAAGTCCACGAGTCATAAAAGAGCCAAGGTTGCCTACCCCTGGGCTAGTCTAAAGAAAAGAAGAAACAGGGAAGACATGATAGCTGTGTTCCAGTCTCTGAGGGGCTGCCACAAGGCAGAGGGGGCCAGGTTATTCACAGAGGGAAGGACGAGAAACAACGGTTGGAAACTGATCAAGGAGAGAAGCAACCTGGAATTAAGGAGAAACTTCCTGACAGTGAGGACAATTAACAGCCTGCCACCAGAAATCGTGGGCACTCCATCACTGGAGGTTTTTAAGAAGAGACTGGCCATTCACCTGTCTGAGACGGTGTAGGTTCTCCTAGAGCAGGGGGCTGGACTAGAAGACCTCCAAGATCCCTTCCAGCTGTATTCTATTCTATTCATACGGGTCATGGAGAAGTACGCATAGGGAGGGTGGCCGAGAGGCACCATGCAGGTTGCGAATGGTGCAAGAGCAGAATGGCAAATGGGCTGCTTTCTTAGGATTTTTTTTTTTTTTGATCAGCTGGTAATATCAATGGAATAATAAAATTTAATTTGTATTTTTGATTTGAATGTGATTTGCATTATCCTTTGCTCATTGTGTTGTAAGCTATTTCATTTTTTTTTTTTAAAAAAAAGCCCTTTAAGGATAACCAGATATAGTTTCAAAAAAAGTAAATAATGTCTCTGATACTTCTATGTTGTATGGACATTTGTACTGATACATTTAATCAACTTTATTGAAGTATGGGGAATTTAGTTATGTAGCCCGGTTTGCCAAATCAGTTATGTAGAACAAATAATAATAATAATAATGATAAAGTTGGAAGGGACCTTGGAGGTCATCTAGTCCAACCCCCTGCTCAGGCAGGAAACCCTATACCGTTTCGGACAAATGGCTGTCCAGTCTCTTCTTAAAAACTTCCAGTGTTGGAGCATTCACCGCTTCTGGAGGCAGGTTGTTCCACTGGTTAATTGTTCTAACTGTCAGGAAGTTTCTCCTTAGTTCCAGGTTGCTTCTCTCCTTGATTAGTTTCCATCCGTTGCTTCTTGTCTTGCCTTCAAGCGCTTTGGAGAATAGCTTGACTCCCTCTTCTTTGGGGCAGCCCCTGAGATATTGGAGCACTGCTATCATGTCCCCCCTCGTCCTTCTCTTCATTAAACTAGACATACCCAATTCCAGCAACCATTCCTTATATGTTTTAGCCTCCAGTCCCCTAATCATCTTTGTTGATGATTCATAGTGAAATTTCCTAGAGAGAATGCTAACTAGAAGACAGTCACAAGATTTGTGAAGACATTAATGACATACGTCTATGCTTTATTTTTTATGCTTCTTTTTATTATTGTTCAGATGAGTTTTACAAGTAAGTGATTGTTTTAATCTGTGATACAGGGATCTCAGACAAGTAATTTGGACTACGAAGAACAAAGAAGAAGTAAGAGAACACTAAAACTATTAAATACTTTCCGGGTAAGATATAATAGACTATAATAAACCTTTCTTTCTAGTTTTAATCATTATTGTTAATAATAAAATATAGAAAACAACATAAATAGAATGAATAGACACACACACACATAAAATAATGGAAAAACCCGTAAATGTACTATAGCGATTAAAACAAATGTGAATTGGGAAAAGGCAGAAACGGTGAGAGAAAAGACCGATATAAAATCTACGAACATATTAATAAACATAAATTCAATATCTAAGCACATGATTAAATCTCGAACCATCTAATAAAACACATTGCTTCATCTTCACATGTTAAGCCGCAAAGACTTTTCAAAAACAGATGCATCTCCAGAATTTGTTCCTTGAAATCCAGAGGATATTTGTCATTCTGTTTCTGTAAAATTATCCTCTTTGCTATGCCCCAGGCTCAAGCCAAAGCTCTTCGTGAAGTGGCAGATAGCGTGTTTTAGAAATATAATCCAACATCATGTTAAGGTCTTTTATCATTTTTACCAGCCCATAATTCTAGCCTGCTCTTATTCCTAAATGGCTGGTGACTTATCCTTATCCTACTTTTCCTGAACTGAAAACATTAAGAAAACCAAGATCATGGCATCCGGCCCTCTCAATTCCTAGCAAATAGATGGGGAAGAAATGGAGGTAGTGACAGATTTTATCTTCCTGGGCTCCAAGATCACCGCAGATGGGGACTGAAAGCCAAAACACTAAAAGACGCTCGTGGGGAGGAAAGCTATGGCAAATCTAGACAGCATACTAAAAAGCAGAGACATCACCCTGCCAACAAAAGTGCGCATAGTCAAGGCCATGGTTTTCCAAGTTGCAATGTACAGCTGTGAAAGTTGGGCCATAAGAAAGGCTGAGCGCCAAAGAATGGAGGCCTTTGAACTCTGGTGCTGGAGAAGGCTCCTGCAAGTCCCCTGGACTGCAAGGCGATCTAACCGGTCGGTCCTGGAGGATATCAACCCCGACTGCTCTTTGGAAGGCCAGATCCTGAAGTGGAAACTCGGAAGTACTTTGGCCACCTAATGAGAAGGAAGGACTCACTGGAGAAGAGCCTGATGCTGGGAAAGATGGAGAGCAATAGAAGAAGGGGACGACAGAGAAGGAGGGGGCTGGAGCGAGTCACTGAAGCAGTAGGCGTGAGCTTAAATGGACTCCAGAAGATGGTAGAGGACAGGAAGGCCTGGAGGAACATGGTCCATGGGGTCGCGATGGGTCAGACACAACTTCGCAATTAACAACAACAACAGCTGACTTGCACTATCCTTTCCTCAATATTCAGCTGAAATGCTCTTCAGATTGGTAGAAAAACTACATTTAACCCTCAACAACGAAGCCCAAAATTTCTGTTGCTAAGCAAGATGATGGTTAAGTGAGTTTTCCCCCATTTTACGATCTTTCTTGCCCACCATTGTTAAGTGAATCCGGTGCAGTTGTTAAGGTAGTAACACGGTTTGTTAAGAGAATCTGGCTTCCCCATTGACTTTGTCAGAAGGTCGCAAAAGGGGATCGCAGTGTTGTGATTCTGTGCCAGCCTGTGTTCCCAACAGCAGAGTCCGGGGATCTGAGGAGGAGGTGGAAGAGGCATTTGGAGGGCCATTGGGGGTCAGAGGGAGGCTCTGATGAATTACAAGACTCACGGTCTGATGAAGAGCCTGGCCCCTCCAGTCGTGTTCCGGATGAAGCTCAGCTGTGTGGGGAGAATGAGTCGGACTTGGAGGATTCACAGCTGATAGACATGATTGATGCTTGTAGACGCAGGCAATTATCTAGAGCAGATCAGCAGCAGTCAATACGACAACTCCAGGGGAGGAGGAGAAGGCATTGAGAAGCCACACCTTGGGACTGCTTTATAAAAAGGGAAGGTGTGGGCGGTGCTGGTAGCTGAAGGCAACCGTTTGTAATGGACTTCCAAGGATCATGGTCTGTTTTGTTTTATCAGTGAATTTCTTGTTTAAACTTCTGCTCTGTTTGCTTTTGTAACCAATTATCTGTTAGGAAAGTATTCTGTGTTTTTGTTTTGGAGAAAAACTTATCAGGACTGTTTTGGAAATAAAAAGAGGTTGGTTTTCCCAGCCTACTGTTTAAGAGGGGTTTGTTCTTGTGACGTAACAAGGACGGACGTAGGCTGGGATAGAACACATGTGACCTCAGGACACTGCGACCATCAGAAATATGAGTCAATTGCCTGAATTGTGAACAAGTAACCGTAGGGACGCTGCAGCAGTCGTAAGTGTGGGAAAAGGTTATGCGACACTTTTTTCAGTGCCCTTTTTAACTTTGAATGGTCACTAAATGAACGATTGCAAGTTGAGGACAACCTGTACACCAGCCTGAGCTTTGATGTCCCGTATCCTACTCTCCTGCATTTGTTCCCAATCCCTGCCAATCGTCTTACTTAGACAGTGTCAGAATAAGAGTGAAAAAGATGGTACAAGTATGGACAACTTAACTTTTCTTAACTCAGGATGTGAAACAGCACCGTCGTTGGGACTTAATAAATGTTGTGGTTGGTTTGAGCCAGGGATAAGTGGCATTAGGCTCTGCATTTCATTAACATCCCTACTGGCAAATAGCTTTTTGCCCAGGGTTCATTATAATAAACCCCACATTTACATAATCTGTGGGTCTTGTTGGCTTCAGATAGGATAAAGCCATTTGGTTGCCCCCAATTCTTTCCACTTCTACTTCCTCCCAAAGCAGGTTCCATCTGACTTGCGATCCATCCCTGCCAATTACACAGCAGAAAGTACAGATGGTTCTCAACAGTTCATTTAGTGACCATTCAAAGTTACAACGGCACCAAAAAAGTGAGTTGTGACCGTTTTTCACACTCATGACTGTTGCAGCATCTACATGGTCATGCAATCTGAATTTAGATGCTCAGCAACTGCTTGTATTCATGATAGTTATGATAGAACCGTGGTGGCACAGTGATTAGAAAAGGGGTCCCCAACCTGTGGGCCACAACCCAGTAGTGGGCTGTGGGCTGCTGGCCACTGGGCCACGGGACAGGCTGGCCAGTGTGTACGCACACAGACCTACTCATGCTAGTGCCACAGGGCATGAAAATGACACCACACGGTGCACAAACGGGCTGCCGCCGTGCCATGGGGCGCAAAAACAGGCCAATGCCATGTCTTGGGACGCAAAAACAGGATGCTGCCACACCACGGGGCGCAAAAATGGGATGTTGCCATGCTGCGGAGCGCAAAAACGGGATGCAAAAATGGGCCAACGCCATGCCTTGGTGCAAAAATGGGATGCAGCTGCACCTCGGTGCGCGAAAACGGGCCAACGCTGCGCTTCGGGGCGCAGAAAGCGCTGTGCACAAGAACGGGGCAGGGCTAGCGAGTATCACACAAGCACCAGCCCTGCCCCGTTTGCGTCACGCGCATGCTCGTCGCCCCGTGCGCACGCATGCACCTGTACACGCACGTATAATGCTTCCCCCTCCCTTTTCCTCCGGTCCGCCAACCAAGAAAAGTTGGTGACCTCTGGGTTAGAACTCTAACTCTGCCCACTGCCAAGAGTTCGATCCTGACTGGCTCGGGGTTGACTCGTCCATTCATCCTTCCGAGGTCAGTAAAATGAAGGCCCAGATTGTTGGGCGCCATATGCTGGCTCTAAACTATTTAGAGAGGTCTGTAAAGTATTGTGAAGCGGTATATAAGTCTAAGGGCTATTGCTATAGTCGCAATGTCCTGGGGTCACGTGACCTTTTGCAACCTTGTGACACGCAAAGTCAACAGGGAAGCCAGATCCACCTAACAACCATGTTACTGACTGAACTACTGCAGTGATTCACTAAACAAGAAGTGGCAAGAAAAGTCATCAGACGGGACAAAAGTCACTTAACATCTGCCTTGCTTGGCAACAGAAATTTTGGGCTCAGTTGTGGTCATAAGTTGAGCACTACCTGTACATAAGAAGCATCATAAGCTTAAGACGTGTATCCTGAATATTAGACTTTGTGATGAATTGGGGTAAAGGGAACTTTGGTTACTTAAAACTTGGAAATTACAAATATTAAATGTTAAATTTAAATATGAATGGGAAACTGAAAATTGGGACAAACTAATTAGGACATTGATTGCCTATAAAGACTGAGTGTCAAAATAACCAGGATATGTATAAGCTAAAAAATTATTGATAAATGTAAGAATGTTATTTTTATTTAATTGATACAATAAGAATTGCATTAGTTCTTTAATGTGGTAGTTTGAGACTTGTACTAAAGATACTTGTATGTCATTGAATTATGGATTAACTCAGCCGCCACGTTGCTTTTTATAAACACTTAAATGTAAAATTAGAAAATCAATAAAACATTAAAAAAAGAAGCATCATAAGCTACTTAATACAATTAGGACAAAAATATTAAAACGTTAAGCATTACAAATTAGAACATTCAAATGGAGAGCAGACTGGACCAATGCATAAACAGGATGGAGATGGGTCATCTAATTTACTAGCCCCCTCCAGAATGGAACGTGCCCCTCTGGGCTCCAACCAATAGGCAGAGCCAATTCTTCAGGCTCTTCCGGAAGGACCAGTAGATACGAGCGGATTTAGCTAGTGGATTGTCCCTTGTGGCTACACGCTTGGCAACATAGGACTGTGTTTCCAATTCTGCAGATCAGTTCTACCATCTTAGACTCTCTATTCATTTTCCTATCAACAGTTCTTGATCTGTTTTTGTTAATTGCAAAGTCGTGTCTGACCCATCGCGACCCCATGGACCACGTTCCTCCAGGCCTTCCTGTCCTCTACCATCTTCTGGAGTCCACTTAAGCTCACGCCTCCTGCTTCTGTGACGCCATCCAGCCCCCTCCTTCTCTGTCGTCCCCTTCTTCTCTTGCCCTCCATCTTTCCCAGCATCAGGCTCTTCTCCAGTGAGTCCTTCCTTCTCATTAGGTGGCCAAAGTACTTGAGTTTCCACTTCAGGATCTGGCCTTCTAAAGAGCAGTCAGGGTTGATCTCCTCTAGGACTGACCGGTTGGATCGCCTTGCAGTCCAGGGGACTCGCAGGAGTCTTCTCCAGTACTTGATCTGTATGAACAGCCATTTGTCCGAAATGGTATAGGGCAGTGATGGCGAACCTTTTAGAGTCTGAGTGCCCAAACTGCAACCCAAAACCCACTTATGCATCGTTGGGTGCCGGGTGGGTGTGGCCCATTGGGTGGGTGTGTGGCTCATTGGGTGGGCGTAGCCCATTGGGTGGGCGTGGCTGCGGTGGTAACGGCAGACTGGGTGGGACTAAAAAGTTCAATCAATTCCAACTTTGCAAGATCTTTTTTTTCCCGCGAGAAGTTGAAATTGATTGATTGATTGAATTTTTTTTTTGTGTGCACACGGCGGCGGAGGCCTAAAGCGAAAAGGTTTTATAAAACCCAGCTGAAGGCCTAGGACTGGGGCAACGGCGTGCGTGCCCACAGAGAGGGCTCTGAGTGCCGCCTCTGGCACCCGTGCCATAGGTTCGCCACCACTGGTATAGGGTTTCCTGCCTGAGCAGGGGGTTGGACTACTAGATGACCTCCAAGGTCCCTTCCAACTTTACTATTATTATTATTATGGATCATCGCACAGTCAGCCAGATGTTCAGACTGGATTTGGCATTTTGTCTACCTATCGAGTCCTTCCCAAGGACCTGGGATAGGCAGATGTGGTATTACAGATATTATTTGATGGTATTACAGATCTCGTCGCAGGATGGAAGCAGTTCCTAGTAAGGCCGCCTTTTGCAATTGACTAATGGCGACTTTGTCAATGCCGATGATGGTGTTCAAGTGGTGCTCCAGTTGTTTTGGGATTGCACCCAAGGCACCTATTACTTTACTACTACTACTACTACTACTACTACTACTACTACTATTATTATTATTATTATTATTATTAACTGCAAAAAGGACACCGCTTCTCTCATAAAGCTGCTTATTGTCCACTTCAGACACAGAATTAGCCTCCACTCGTAATACACCTGTCTTAGTTACTTCTTTTGTTTTGTTCTCCCTCGCAGCACTTTGAACAGCAAGGAGCAAAATCGTTCAGCTTTCTCTCCCTCTGCGAGGACCAGAGCAAGAAAGAAGTGGCGGAGAGCTTCTACAGCTTGCTGGTTCTACAGAAACAGCGAGCGATCGAGGTGGCCCAATCAGCTCCTTACGCTGACATTATAGTGACTGCAGGACCCAGGTTTCATATTCTCTGAAGACCAGAGAAGCCCCCCCCCCCTTGAAAGACTGGAAACTGAACGCTCCCTTTAAGCAAAATTGAGCATCCCTTCTCTGAGTCAAGTAGAGGCAACGACTAGCAAATAAGCCGTAATGTAAGTAGCCTACCTAGCATTCGAGCCACATGCTGAAAGTTAAGAAAAGCATGGTTTTTAACCCGTATTAAAAGTTACACCGACTACCTGTTTCTTCACGTTAAGTTTGCTTATTTTTGGTTCTTCGTACTTATTTACCAAACTGCCTGCTTTCAGGTATTCAGTGGAAGTCTCCAAAGTTCCACTTTTTCCAAGCCAAAAGTCATATAGGCGGGATGCCAGTTCTTCCCTTTTATCTTGTCTGACTCTCCTGGGCTGGCTCTTTCCTTCTTGTCTAAGAAAAATGAAATAATAAATAAAATAACTGAAGCCAAATTACCCAGGAGAAAGCATCGGAAGGAGTGAGAAAACGATAAAATAATGTGGTAGAGGTGTTTAAGCGGTGTCTAATTTACGATATTTATATCCACGCGTGTTTAAACGGTGGATTTTTACTGTATGTTATTTTGTTCTTGAAAGCTTTGGTCTGTAATGTGGTCTCTTTTTTTTAATTTATTAAATTTCTTAAACACCACAGAGAAACACAGTGGTTGTTTTTGTTTTTTTTTAAAAAAAGGGTTAATGTGGTCGTTATAAGAACTGCAGGACTAATGTCAACTGCTGAATCCGTGCCAAATTCTGTCCAGCCTGTGCTTAAAAAAAGAGACTGGACAGCCATTTGTCTGAAATGGTATAGGGTTTCCTGCCTGAGCAGGGGGTTGGACTAGATGACCTCCAAGGTCCCTTCCAACATTATTATTATTATTATTATTATTATTATTATTATTATTATTATTATTATTATTATTATTATTATTATTATTATTATTATTATTATTAAAACTCCAGAGGAAGAAGAGTCTGCAGCCTCCCAAGACAATCTGTTCTCCTGTTGAAGAGCTGACGCACTGGAAAGATCGAAAGGATCTGTCTCAAAAATCAGATCACACTGGCCCTGTTTTCATATCTAATTTGGAATGACCGAGATTGCAAGATCTAGTTTCACTTGATCTCCACATGAGAAAACCAGCTCTGAAATGAAATATCCAAAAGGAACATTTACAAATTCCACCAAAGGATCTCGAACTGAAACGCTTTTGTGTGTGTCGCTGAAGATTCCTAGTCATCCGGGTGATGATTGTCCCAAAGGTGCTTTTTCAAGGACTTGGTTTTTTCCTTGATGACTTTTCACTTCTCCAAGAAGCTTCTTCAGTTCTGACTGAATGGTGGAGGGTGGAAGGATTTATGTTCCTAGCAATCAGTGTCCTGCAGCTGCCAAAAAGGCCAACACAGTGCTAGGCTGCATTAACAGAGGGATACAATCAAGATCAGGTGAAGTGTTAATACCACTTTACAAGGCCTTGGTAAGGCCACACTTGGAATCCTGCATCCAGTTTTAGATAGATAGATAGATAGATAATTTAATTTGTATACCGCCCTTCTCCCATAGGACTCAGGGCGGTTCACAGCATATTAAAAACAAATAATATACACACAATACAAAAAATGCAAAATACAAAATACAGAAATACAAAAAATAAACCCCGATAAAAGCCGAATTAAAACCAAATATTACCAGCTGTGTTTCCAATTAANGGCGGAAAGTAAGGAGATCCGGAATCATCCGGATCTTGGGGGGTAGTTCATTCCAGAGGGTGGGGGCACCCACAGAGAAGGCCCTCCCCCTGGGGGTCGCCAGCCTACATTGCTTGGCCGACGGCACCCTGAGGAGGCCCGCTCTGTGGGAGCGTACCGGTCTATGGGAGGGAATCTGTGGCAGAAGGCGGTCTCGGAGATAACCAGGTCCGATGCCATGGATCGCTTTAAAGGTGGTAACTAACACCTTAAAGCGCACCCGGAAGGCCACTGGCAACCAGTGCAGCTCGCGCAGCAGCGGTGTCACATGGGAGCGACGAGTCCCTCCCAACACCGCCCGCGCGGCCGCATTCTGGACCAGTTGGAGTCTCCGGGTGCTCCTCAGAGGGAGCCCCATGTAGAGAGCATTACAGTAGTCCAGGCGAGAGGTGACGAGATGTAAAAAAGATGTTGAGACTCTAGAAAGAGGGCAGAGAAGAGCAACAAAGATGATCAGGGGACTGGAGGCTAAAGCATAAGGAACGGTTGCTGGAATTGGGTATGTCTAGTTTAATGAAGAGAAGGACGAGGGGGGACAGGATAGAAGTCTTCCAATATCTCAGGGGCTGCCCCAAAGAAGGAGTCAAGCTATTCTCCAAAGGGCCTGAAGGCAGGACAAGAAGCAACGGATGGAAACTAATCAAGGAGAGAAGCAACCTGGAACTAAGGAGAAACTTCCTGACAGTGAGAACAATTAACCAGTGGAACAACCTGCCTCCAGAAGCGGTGAATGCTCCAACACTGGAGGTTTTTAAGAAGAGACTGGACAACTATTTGTCTGAAATGGTATAGGGTTTCCTGCCTGAGCAGGGGGTTGGGCTAGATGACCTCCAAGGTCCCTTCCAATTTTATTGTTGTTGTTGTTGTTGTTGTTGTTGTTGTTATTATTATTATTATTATTATTATTATTATTATTATTATCATCATCTGTGTTCTCAGGGTCACCTGAGTGGTGCAAATGGGTGTGGAGCCTTCTTGGAACTGCTGAAAGGACTGTGTTGTAAACGGGAGATAAGTGGTGTCATAACTAAACCTCTAAGTGGCCTCAATGACTCTCAGGTTTAGTTATGACACCACTTATCTCCCCTTTACAACACAGTCCTTTCAGCAATTCCAAGAAGGCTCCACACCCATTTGCACCACTCAGGTGACCCTGAGAACACAGATAAACCTCCAGGTGGTCTCAACGACCCTCAGAGAGAGTGCTAATGACCAGATGACTGCACGAAATGTAAACCCTTCCATCCTCCACCATTCAGTCAGAACTGAAGAAGCTTCTTGGAGGAGAAGTGAAAAGTCTTTAAGGAAAAAAACAAAGTCCAGTTCCCTTTTGAAAAAGCACCTTTGGGACAATCATCACCCAGATGACTAGGAATCTTCATGGACACACACAAAAGTGTTTCAGTTCGAGATCCTTTGGTGGAATTTGTAAATGTTCCTTTTGGATATTTCATTTCAGAGCTGGTTTTCTTATGTGGCTGAGAAGCAAAATGTGTTCAAAGGAAAAACAAAGTCTGGTTGCCTTTTGAAAAAGCACCCCTGAGATACTTCGCCTGTTTGCGTGCCCTTGTAACACCAAATTTACCCTATAGAATTATTGTCTTTTTCTTGTTTAAAGCATGAGGGGAAAAGAATACAGAATAATCCAGGAGTAACCCCACATCTACACCAAAGGGATGCTATTTGTTTTAGTTACTACCCTGATAATTTCTTAACGTGCCTAAGCTTTCGGGAATGCCGGATCCGTACAAGAAACCAAAGCAAAACAGAATAACCTGGTTTAATGGGCCTTTGTTAGCTGGCCTACATAGACTAATGTGAATTAACAGAAGGAAAACAAAAATCCCTCTCTCCCAATGAGAAGACTCCTGCGAGTCCCCTGGACTGCAAGGCGATCCAACCAGTCAGTCCTAGAGGAGATCAACCCTGACTGCTCTTTAGAAGGCCAGATCCTGAAGTTGAAACTCAAGTCCTTTGGCCACCTAATGAGAAGGAAGGACTCCCTGGAGAAGAGCCTGATGCTGGGAAAGATGGAGGGCAAGAGAAGAAGGGGACGACAGAGAAGGAGGGGGCTGGATGGAGTCCCTGAAGCAGGAGGCGTGAGCTTCAATGGACTCCAGAAGATGGTAGAGGACAGGAAGGCCTGGAGGAACGTGGTCCGTGGGGTCGCGATGGGTCAGACACGACTTCGCAACTAACAACAACAACGAAGAGACCATAAGAAAGGCTGAGCGCCAAAGAATGGAGGCCTTTTAACTATGGTGCTGGAGAAGACTCCTGCGAGTCCCCTGGACTGCAAGGCGATCAAACCAGTCAGTCCTAGAGGAGATCAACCCTGACTGCTCTTTAGAAGGCCAGATCCTGAAGTGGAAACTCAAGTACTTGGGCCACCTAATGAGAAGGAAGGACTCACTGGAGAAGAGCCTGATGCTGGGAAAGATGGAGGGCAAGAGAAGAACGGGACAATGACAGAGAAGGAGGGGGCTGGATGGAGTCCCTGAAGCAGGAGGCCTGAGCTTCAATGGACTCCAGAAGATGGTAGAGGACAGGAAGGCCTGGAGGAACGTGGTCCATGGGGTCGCGATGGGTCGGACACGACTTCGCAACTAACAACAACAACAGATCAAGAACTGTTGATAGGAAAATGAATAGAGAGTCTAACTAACAACAACAAACCACTGCTCTTAAGAGTTGGGGTGTATTGCTCAAAGTTATAGCACAACTGATTTTTTTTTCTTTCCAGCAATATTTTGCTGAAACTCTTCCAAGTTCTCAGGAGACGATTAAAGGAAAATTGCACCGTTCTTTCCAGACTCAACTTACTCACCTCCATCTAGCAGCACAGAAAGCTGTTTTAAATCGAAGCGCATGAATGCTCTAGTTAGCTCAATATTGCCCGAGGGATATCCTGCTATGGTACCACTGAGCTCTGATGGCATCCAGTACTCCCCCTGCCTCCTTTTTTTTTTCCTCGCAATTTTTAAGAAGAAGCTGGCATGCCGGGAAGCAAGGTAGCCATCTCAGCAATGCCTAAATTTCCAAGTTGCTCTTAGGACTCCTTTGAGACCCATAAGCCTTGTGAAATAAAAATCACCACCCTCGTTATTGGTGTGTGGGCTCACGGGCCCTGTTAAAGCAGCAAATGTAAAAGTGACCACAGCATATTTCAACATTCCAAGCGTGCCCCATTAAATGCCATCTAACCAGCAGCCGACTTGGCAGGAGAAATTTCTTTTTAAAATATATATATATATATATATATATATATATATATATATATATATATATATATATATATATATATATATATATATATATATATATATATATATATATATATATATATATATTGCTATTAAAACATTAAAACATCTAGCTTTCGCCGGCCTCCTGCCGGCTTCGTCAGGGTGACTAGCCATCAGTGGGGTAGCTGTTTTTATAGGAGCGGTGCCTTTTGCACCCGGCTCCTAGATCTCGTGACCGGGCCCCGGTAATCCTCTTGCGTTGAACTCTTAGTCGTTCTTCCGCATACTGCTGCGCTCCTAGCCTTCTCTTTCCCACCCCTTTTCTT
>NW_015390559.1:17122-23145 GCF_001527695.2 Protobothrops mucrosquamatus | reverse complement strand
GGCATCACCTTGCTGTTTGCCACCTCCTTTCCTCTTTCCAGTTACCTGCGATCTCACCTTCTTCTTCTCTTCCTTCTTTCCCATGGCACTATCTAACCCATTCACCACTCGTACTCCCACCACTCTCATCACTCCCTCCTTCTCATCCTCCTCATGCCCACTCCTCCTCTTTTCATTAACCTTCTCCTGTTGTTTCTCTTGTAACTTTTTAATCTCCTGGTGGTCTCACTGCTTGTGACCCTTCGAACATATATATATATATATATATATATATATATATATATATAATTAGATTTTATATGGGTAGAGAAAAAGTGGGGTCGGTGCGGGTACAGGAATTCGGGATAAAGGGGACAGGGTGTGGATAACTACAGTAAATACATAATTCAGCGAACAAGCTGTCGTCCGGGTCTTCATATTGAATATTATTGTTTATATAATACTAGACATTTATAAGAATAAATCGGTATAGTTACAACTGACATTTGATAAAACAGTAATATTCCTTTAAATAATTAACATAATTGATAGCATAACAACTATTTCCAATCATCAACCTTAATACTTAATATAATAAAGCTCTAAAATCTCTTCTTATTCTAACCCACTGATAAAATTTTCCCCAGGTTTTATAAAAGATTGAATCTTCTTTCTGGCAGGAGAAATTTCTGAGCTGTTTTTGCCAGCTTTCAGGAGCTTCCAGGCGTAACCCGTAAACACTTTATTTCAGTATCTTTTTTGCAATACGTAAACGCAGAATTTTTACTGGGGAAACGTTCTGGCGTTCACAGATCTTTAAAAACGACAAATGAAGTGGTTAACTGCTTTTGAAACAACGTTTCTTGAAAATGGACATTGAGTTGTGAGATAGATGATAGACGGGTAGATTAACAGAGATTATAGGGACAGGCAGACAGATGGGATAGAGAGAGAGTGGATGGATGACTAGAATAGATGATAGATACGGTGGCTAGATATTGTAGATGGATGGATAGATAGATACAATGGATTGACAGATACAATAGATGGATAGATACAATGGACGGATAGATACAATAGATGATAGAGATGGTGGATAGTTACTGTAGTTGATTGACAGAACAGAAAAAAGATAGATAGATAGATAGATAGATAGATGGATGGATGGATGGATGGATGGATGGATGGATGGATGGATGGATGGATGGATGGATGATACAATAGATACAATAATTGCAATAGACAGACATGGAAGCAAATGAGTGTGACTTTAAAACTGGAGGAAGAAACATCAATAACCTGTGCTATGCTGTGTTGTTAGTCTGACAACTGCACATAAAAATTATCTGGAAGCTTTAGTAATGAAAGTAAACTTTCAATGACTACATATTTTGGATTAGCTCCAGGAGCTACCCAGGGCTCTATTCTATTCTATTCTATTCTATTCTATTCTATTCTATTCTATATTTCTATTCTATTCTGTATTTCTATTCTGTTCTATTTTTCTATTCTATTCTATTCTGTATTTATATTCTGTAATTCTGTTCTATTCTGTATTTATATTCTATTCTATTCTAATTTCTATTCTATTCTGTATTTATATTTTATTCTATTCTATTTTTCTATTCTGTATTTCTATTCTGTTCTGTATTTCTATTCTGTTCTATTTTTCTATTCTATTCTATTCTGTGCTTATATTCTATTCTGTATTTATATTGTGTTCTGTAATTCTGTTCTATTCTGTATTTCTATTCTATTTGATTCTAATTTCTATTCTGTTTTTCTATTCTGTTCTGTTCTGTTTTTCTATTCTGTTCTGTAATTCTATTCTATTCTATTCTATTCTATTCTATTCTATTCTGTACCAGACCATCTTATTTGTCTCTTGAGAAACCTATATGCGGGTCAAGAAGCAACAGTGAGAACTGGACATGGAACCACTGATTGGTTCAAAATTGGGAAAGGAGTCCAGTAAGGCTGTATTCTGTCGCCCTGCCTATTTAACTTATATGCAGAGCACATCATGAGAAAGGCAGGGCTAGATGAATCAAAAGTTGGATTTAAGATTGCCGGGAGAAATATCAACAACCTAAGATATGCAGATGATACCACTCTAATGGCAGAAAGTGAAGAGGAACTAAAGAGCCTCTTGATGCGGGTGAAGAAGGAGAGTGCAAAAGTTGGCTTGAAACTCAACATTAAGAAAACCAAGATCATGGCATCCGGCCCTCTCAATTCCTGGTGAATAGATGGGGAAGAAATGGAGGTAGTGACAGATTTTATCTTCCTGGGCTCCAAGATCACCACAGATGGGGACTGCAGCCAAGAAATTAAAAGACGCTTGCTCCTGGGGAGGAAAGCTATGGCAAATCTAGACAGCATACCAACAAAAATACGTATAGTCAGGGCCACGGTTTTCCCAGTTGCAACGTATGGCTGTGAAAGTTGGACCATAAGAAAGGCTGAGCGCCAAAGAATGGAGGCCTTTGAACTCTGGTGCTGGAGAAGACTCCTGCAAGTCCCCTGGACTACAAGGCGATCCAACCGGTCAGTCCTAGAGGAGATCAACCCCAACTGCTCTTTAGAAGGCCAGATCCTGAAGTGGGAACTCAAGTACTTTGGCCACCTAATGAGAAGGAAGGACTCCCTGGAGAAGAGCCTGATGCTGGGAAAGATGGAGGGCAAGAGAAGAAGGGGACGACAGAGAATGAGATGGAGTCACTGAAGCAGTAGGCGTGAGCTTCAATGGACTCCAGAAGATGGTAGAGGACAGGAAGGCCTGGAAGAACGTTGTCCATGGGGTCGCAATGGGTCGGACACGACTTCGCAACTAACAACAATTCTATTCCATTCCATTCGTGGATCTGCAGCAGCTTTAATTCAACTCAATGTGGAGGAGAAGAGTTACACAATCATTAGGACATCAGGAGAATGTCAGGATAACGGAATATTGCAGCTGGCTGTTGAAGAACAAAATCCAGGGAGGGAGGATGATGGAGGGCCTGCTGTCTTCCTGCTTAGATCAACACTTAAAAGTAGAGACACCATTTTGAAGGCCAGTAAATGGCAGAGAGGGACTGTCGACAATCACAGCATCCTCACAGTGAGGTGATAAAAAAATCGGGTATATTTACAGCATCTGCAGCATCTGCAGTGATCACCATTTGTAACCTTCCCAGCTGATTTCCGACAAGCAAACTCAACGGGAGAAGCCAGATTTGCTTATCGACCACACGATTCCCTTAACGACAAGCAGTGATTTACTTAACCATGGCCCCCCAAAAAAGGATTGTAAAATTGGGTGTGACTCACTTAACATTCTTTTTGCTCAGCAACATTAATCGTGGTTCCAATTGTGGTGATAAGTGGAGAACTACCTCTATACTGAGACATTCGACTTAGCAGTCCTTAACAGGCTCATTTCATCCTTCATTAATCATATTCACTAATATTTGATTAGCTTTTATTTTTCCCCTGAAGGGCATGACAAACAGCGTAATAAATGAGATAAAGGAAACCGGAGAATTCACACTGTGATGAGGCCGAGACCGTTTCAGAGAAGCAATCTAATAAAACATTTAAGAGGAGAACGTTATTACAGCTAAGCAGACGAGTTGAACCTCCAGGGAATAGCACACAACGAGGAAAAAGGCTTCCCTGAATTTAGAAATGGAGAAGATTAGAGAAGCATAGAATGGAACGCTTTTCACCAAACTACTAGGAATTACAGATAAACGTACAAGAATACAGAATAACAGAGTTGGAAGGGACTTAGAAGTCCAGGAGGCAGGAGACCTTATATCATCCTAGTCAAATGGTCGTCCAATCTTGAAAACCTCCAGTGATGAGCACCCACAACTTCTGGAGACAGGTTGTTCCACTGGTTAATTGTTCTCACTGTCAGGAAATTTCTCCATAATTGCGTCTCTCCTTGATGAGTTACCATCCGTTGCTTCTTGTCCTGCCCTCAGGCGCTTTGGAGAATAGCTTGACTCCCTCTTCTGTGGGGCAGCCCCTGAGAGATTGGAAGACTGCTATCCTGTGACCCCTCGTCCTTCTCTTCATTTGACTAGACATACCCAATTCCTGCAGCCATTCATCATGTCTAGTTTAATGAAGAGGGGGGACATGATAGCAGTGTTCCAATATCTCAGGAGCTGCCCCAAAGAAGAGGGAGTCAAGCTATTCTCCAAGGCGCCTGAAGGCAGGACAAGAAGCAACGGATGGAAACTAATCAAGGAGAGAAGCAACCTAGAACTAAGGAGAAACTTCCTGACATTGAGAACAATTAACCAGTGGAACAACCTGCCTCCAGAAGTGGTGAATGCTCCAACACTGGAAGTTTTTAAGAAGAAACTGGACAGCCATTTGTCTGAAAGGGTATAGGGTTTCCTGCCTGAGCAGGGGGTTGGACTAGATGACCTCCAAGGTCCCTTCCAACTTTATTATTATTATTATTATTATTATTATTATTATTATTATTATTATTATTATTATTATATGTTTTAGTTATACTAACTACTAAAAACGTGATCACCGAGACTAAAAAACTTTTATTAAAAACTATGAAAACTCATAAATGTTCCTCCACAGAAATCTTTAGTACTCTGCTTTCTCTTCAGATCGTATAAATCTTTTCGCTTTTACTAAAGTTTTTTAGTCTCAGCGGTCACATTTTTAGTAGTTTTTATCGTGAATATATCCAGGACTCGCATTTATATGCAGTATTTATATATTCTGCTGCAAGGCAAAAGTGATTATAAAAATATAGAACTGCAGTATAGCAGTCAAAAATGCCAAGGTGCAATCAATCAGACCGGTCTGTCTGAAAAACTTTCTGTATATACTCCCTTGACTCGGCTGACAAAGAGGGGAGGAGAGCCGGTGGCCTGGTGGTTAATACAACTGCTTAGCATGTAGGCTGCCTAGGTTCGAATCCCATAAAGGGTGTGGCTAGCTGATGAGGGCTAATGAGCCTGAAATAGCTATACTAGTCTCCCACTTAATTCTTTAACTCTTTGTCAGCAAAAAGAAATAATATATTGTCAGCAAAAAGAAATAATAAAAAGTATATATATTATAATATATATAGATATATTATAATATATATACACACACACACCTAAACATAGTCATATGTATACCTTTTTAAAATGTTTTAGCTTAATTTTAATTTTTAAAAAAAAAAATTTATTAATTGTTAATATTCCACCCTTCTTCTGGTGGTCTATGATCCTAATAATGATTTGATTGATATTACCACGTAAATTACTCGCTTGGCCCTGCAGGGAAGCAGAGAGGACAAGTCAGAAGATGCCAGCTGTATGAGATTCAAACCCAACTGCCAGCTGTCCTTCTCAGAGAATTCATTACTCGCTGTTGTCTTCCATTAGACGAGATCAAGATAAAATGGCTTTGACCTTCTGCTCATCCCATCTTGCCTCATGAAATATCCCTTCCAATTATTTCCCATCAAGTGTGTAGTGGGGTGCCCCAGGGCTCTGTTCTGGGCCCAGTGCTCTTCAACATCTTCATCAACGATCTGGACGAGGGGATAGATGGGGAACTCATCAAATTTGCAGACGACACCAAGCTGGCAGGAAGAGCCAACACTCCAGAAGACAGGCTTAGGATACAGGAGGATCTGGACAGACTTGAACACTGGGCGCTATCTAACAAAATGAAATTCAATGGTGAAGAAAGCAAGGTTCTACATTTAGGCAAGAAAAACCAAATGCACAAGTACAGCATAGGTGGCACCTTGCTCAATAGTAGTAACTGTGAGAGGGATCTGGGAGTCTTAGTGGACAATCCCTTAAATAGGAGCCAGCCGTGTGCTGCAGCTGCCAAAAAAGCCAACACAGTGCTGGGCTGCATTAACAGAGGGATAGAATCAAGATCACGTGAAGTGTTAATACCACTTTACAAGGCCTTGGTAAGGCCACACTTGGAATACTGCATCCAGTTTTGGTCACCGCGATGTAAAAAAGATGTTGAGACTCTAGAAAGAGTACAGAGAAGAGCAACAAAGATGATTAGGGGAC
>NW_015390559.1:7738-17062 GCF_001527695.2 Protobothrops mucrosquamatus | reverse complement strand
TAGAACAAGCAAAGGCGGTCCCAATAGTAATAGGCGCCTTGGGTGCAATACCAAAATATCTAGAACACCACCTGAGCACCATTAGCATTGACAGATTCACCACCTGTCAGTTGCAAAAGGCAGCTTTACTCAAAAGAAGCTTAAATACTACGATAAGACCTTTAATATTATTAAACAGCCACCTCTGCCTATCGCAGGTCCTTGAGAAGGACTCAGTGGGTGGAGAAAAATGCCAAATCCATTCTAAACACCTGGCTGACTTTGCAACCAGCCATAACAACAACAATAACAATAATATAATAAATAAATAATAATAATAATTGTCGATAAGAAAGACAAAAAAGTCTGGATAGTGGACGTGGCAGTGCCTGGAGACAGCAGAATAGAGGAGAAAGAACTGGAGAAGATCACAAAATACAAAGACCTACAAATAGAAATAGAAAGACTATGGCAAAGGCAAGCAAGGGTGGTACCAATAGTAATAGGCGCCTTGGGTGCAATCCCAAAACAGCTGGAGCACCATTTAGACACTATCATTGGCATTGATAAATTCGCCATTAGTCAATTGCAAAAGGCAGCCTTACTAGGAACTGCTTCCATCCTGCGACGAGATCTGTAATACCATCAAACATCCACATCTGCCCATCCCAGGTCCTTGGGAAGGACTCAATAGGTAGACAAAATGACAAATCCAGTCTGAATATCTGGCTGACTGTGCGACGATCAGCAATAATAATAATAATAATAATAATAATAATAATAATTTACTAAACCTATATGCTGCCCAGCTCCCAACAACTCTGCCCAGCTCCCAATCAAATAATAAAAAAGACAATAAAACCTAAGAAAAAAAAAAAGATGGGAACCGCAACGAAATAATTTCCATTTATGAAGGAAAAAAGCCCTATTTTATTTTATTTTATTGTTTTATTTATTTTATTATTTTATTTTATTATTTATTTTATTATTTTATTTTATTTTATTTTATTATTTTTTATTTTATTTTATTATTTTTTATTTTATTTTATTTTATTTTATTTTGCTAGCGGCTTGTGTTGCGCCTCTAACCGCAGACCTGCAGAAACGAAGTTTTTTACACACACACACACACACACAAACACCCACACACACACCCACATTTGATGCAAAAGGCTTTCACCCTTGCTGAGCTGCTCCAGGCAAGGGTGAGGATGGAAGTGAGCAGCAGGACCGATTTAAAGGTAAAGCGGAGGTGAGAAACCCGATTCGGCTGGGATCCTGTTTGAACCGGCTTTGTGGACGGTGGGCCCTTTAAGAAGGAGTCACGGAGCCAAGTACGCAGCTGCCTAGGCAAAACCCTCCTCCTCCTCCTCTTCCTCCTCCTCCTCCTCCCCACCCTTGTGGGCCCCAGACAGCGAGAATTGCTCAGCCCAGCTGCCTCTCCTCCGAGTGCCCCCCCCAAAAAAGCTCAGCACCATGGAAGGGGCCAGCAGAGGAGGTGATGATGCTTTAAACCTGCAGATGTTGGTCCTTTGACTAAGGATGCTCTTTGGGGATGGGGGGAGGCGGGGGGAGTGGAGGACGCACCTGAAGGGCTGGGAAAGAAAACCATCTGCATCCGTGTCTCTCTCTTTCTCTCATCCCCGCCTTTTCTCTGTCTCCCTCGGCTGTTGACAGGGCGCTGACCGAGCTAGCAAGCATCACCCGCCTCCTATGAGCACTGCAGTGGGATTGCACACTCCCTCCCTCTCTCTTCCTCCATCTCCCCGGCTTTCTAAGAAGTCCCCCAAGCCAAGATCCGTTCCAAGGCATCGTCCCTTCCAGCTGGCCTCTCTCAGGTAAGTACCACCGCTGAGAGGATGACGGGTCCGGGCGGTCCTGAAGGGAAGGGGTTAAAATTGCCTGGCTGGAGAACTTCGGACTTCTGCAAGTGTGCAAAGGGCCGGGGGTTTGGTCAATTGGGGGGCATTTGGCTTTCACAGGATCACACAGCCCGGTGGGTGTCGTCTCGGCATGACTCATTCTTCCGCCGGCCTTTTTGCAAACAAAAAAAAACAACCACCTATAAAGGTGATCCATGAAAGGCACAGGATTTGCTTGCAAAAATCCCTCCCAAAAATGGATTTTTGCAAGCAGGAAAACCGGCTCTGGTGAGTGGGGGGAGTTTGAAGGGTCGTGCACGGATCTCCGGATGGGAAAAGAGATATATTGTTAGTCAGAAAGGTGGATGGATGGGTGAGAACTCTTGTCGTCCTTCGCTGGAACATCCAGAAATATCTCGGTTTGGCTTACAGGCAGAGAACTGGCTCGTAAACAGACCACGATGCAGGGCCAAGCAGGGTTTAGCGACAGGCCAAAGCTTCTCCTACATTTTTTTTTTGCTGGAAAATGCATTTTGGGGGTCGTTGCTGCCCTCTCTTAAAGCGAGGACGAAGCACCCAAATTAAATCTGCCCTTCTGGCCTTATTCTTTCCTTTCTCCATTCAAGGTCATTAGGAGATGTTCTCCTGCCTTAGAATAACCTTGCTTGGTTCTGTTTTAAAGGCGCGTGAGACAGATTTGTTAAAAAGCCATTCTTTTGTTGGGAATTGGTGTGGCTTTTCCAGACTATTTTTTTTTTTCTCCAATCTTCCCCTGTCTTGGACCCAAAATGTCAAACTGTCACTCTTTAGGCCTGACTTTTGCGTCAAGTTCGCCGCAGTTTCCCAGGCTTGTTCGGGGCACGGGATGGGAAGAGTAGACTTCTGTCTCTCCAGAAGGGTGATTTATAATGGTTAGGGTTTATTTTATCCCACGGGAAACCTGTAATTTTTGTCTTGTGTCATCCTCTTAGCAGGCCCTCCTTCAGTGGCATTTTGCCTGTTGTAAACAACCAAATTCTGCATCTTGTGACTTCTGAGTCACCAGCAGGTCTTTAGCATCCCTGAAGAGGTTAGATTATTTCCAACATAATTGACATCGCGGCCACCTTGCTGTTGTAGGAGATTGTCTTCTCACACCATTGTCACAGGATGCAAGCTTGGGGTTTTTTTCTGATGACAGATGTACTAGAAGTGATCACACAAGAGATTGAGCCCAATGGAATCTGTATTGCTAGTGATCCTCCGAGCTGGATCCAGTGTAGTAGTGACTTCCTTTGCGTGGACTCACCCAATCTCCTTCTGATGGCAAAGAATTTGCGAGTACACGTAGTCCTCGACTTACAACAGTTCATTTAGTGGCCAAAGTTACAATAGGACCGAAAAATGGGACTCGTGACTGTTTCTCACACTTTACAACTGTTGCAGCATCCCCGTGGTCACTGGATCAAAATTCAGCCGCTTGGCACAACTGACTCATATTTATGACGGTCGCAGTGTCCCCCCGGGGGTCACGTGACCCCCTTTTGCGAGCTTCTGACAAGCCAAGTCAAGAGGGAAGCCAGATTCAGTTAACAACTGTGGCAAAAAAGTCATAAAATGGGGCAAAACTAACCAATGTCCCACTTAGCAACAGAAATTACGGGCTCGATTGCGGTCGTAAGTTGAGGACTGCTTTATGAGCCCCAAAATTTCCATTGCTACGCAAGGCAGTTGCGGAGTGAGTCTTGCCCCGTTTTATGACCTTTTTAACCACAGTTCATGGTTAAGCAAATCGCTGAGGTTGTTAAGTGAATTGTGCAGTCACTAAGCAAAACTGGCCTCGCCCATTGACTTCGCTTATCGGAAGCCAGGTTGGAAGGTTACAAATGTGATCACATGACCGTGGGACACTGCAACCGTCATAATAATATAATAACAATAATAAAGTTGGAAGGGACCTTGGAGGTCATCTAGTCCAACCCCCCTGCTCAGGCAGGAAACCTTATACCATTTCAGACAAATGGCTGTCCAGTCTTTTCTTAAAAACTTCCAGTGTTGGAGCATTCACAGCTTCTGGAGGCAGGTAGTTCCACTGGCTAATTGTTCTAACTGTCAGGAAGTTTCTCCTTAGTTCTGGGTTGCTTCTCTCCTTGGTCAGTTTCCATCCGTTGCTTCTTGTCCTGCCTTTGGAGGTGCTTTGGAGAATAGCTTGACTCCCTCTTCTTTGGGGCAGCCCCTGAGATATTGGAACACTGCTATCATGTCACCCCTAGTCCTTCTCTTCATTAGACTAGACATACCCAATTCCAGTAACCGTTCCTTGTATGTTTTAGCCTCCAGTCCCCTGATCATTGTTGCTCTTCTCTGCACTCTTTCTAGAGTCTCCACATCTTTTGTACATCGTGGTGACCAAAACTGGATGCAGGATTCCAAGTGTGGCCTTACCACTGCCTTGTAAAGTGGTATTAATACCAGTTGCCAAGCACTGGATTTCGATCATGTGACCATGGGGATGTTGCAGTGGTTGTGTGAAAAACCTCGATGTTGTCATTTTTTTCAGTGTCGTCATAATTCTGAGCGGTTACTAAACGAATTGTAATTTGAGGACTTCAAAAAATCAGAATCCAAAAAAATACAGATTTCAGCTTGAGTTTCAGCGCTTATAAAAACCACATTAAAAACACAGATTTTTCTTGATTTCTCACTCTTTTCCTAAAGCAGCCTTCCACAAAGTAATAATAATAATAATAATAATAATAATAATAATAATAGTAGTAGTAGTAGTAGTAGTAGTAGTAGTAGTAGTAGTAGTAGTAGTAGTAAAGTTGGAAGGGACCTTGAAGGTCATCTAGTCCAACCCCCTGCTCAGGCAGGAAACCCTATACCATTTTGGACAAATGGCTGTCCAGTCTCTTCTTAAAAACTTCCAGTGTTGGAGCATTCACCGCTTCTGGAGGCAGGCTGTTCCACTGGTTAATTGTTCTCACTGTCAGGAAGTTTCTCCTTAGTTCTAGATTGCTTCTCTCCTTGATTAGTTTCCACCCTTTGCCCATCATCCTCCCTTACTCATCTTATTTTTGGTTTTTGGCAAAGTCCAATTTTCAACACAAGAATTCAATGAAATGGATTGAGAAAATAGAAGAGCTATTAGTTAATGCATTCAGATTTTAAGAGAAGTTCGTTTATTCGTGTAACAGAGGGATAGAATCAAGATCACGTGAAGTATTAATACCACTTTACAAGGCCTTGGTAAGGCCACACTTGGAATACTGCATCCAGTTTTGGTCCACCGCGATGTAAAAAAGATGTTGAGACTCTAGAAAGAGTGCAGAGAAGAGCAACAAAGATGATTAGGGGACTGGAGGCTAAAACATATACAGTAAGGAACGGTTGCTGGAATTGGGTATGTCTAGTCTAATGAAGAGAAGGACGAGGGGGGACAAGAAGCAACAGATGGAAACTAATCAAGGAGAGAAGCAACCTAGAACTAAGGAGAAACTTCCTGACAGTGAGAACAATTAACCAGTGGAACAACCTGCCTCCAGAAGCGGTGAATGCTCCAACACTGGAAGTTTTTAAGAAGAGACTGGACAGCCATTTGTCCGAAATGGTGTAGGGCTTTCCGCCTGAGCACGGGGTTGGACTCGATGACCTCCAAGGTCCCTTCCAACTTTATTATTATTATTACCATTAAAATAAGGCGTGCTATATATGTCATGAAATTTAAAATTTTAAAAGCAGTGCCAAAGGTTAACTAGGTTCTGCCTCTTACCTCTTTCCCTGTTTTAATTTGGGACGGTGTTTGATTTTGCCAAAATAAAACAAGCTTGAGAAAGTGATTCAGTAATGAGGAAAAACTACAGCAATAATCCTTTAGGCCAGGGGTGTCAAGCTGTTGGCCCGCGGGCCGGACGCGTCATGAGGACACCGCACCCACCCCATTGCCAGCAATGGGGAAAAAGCTCTGATACGTCACGCGACATCACGCGACATCGCGAGTTTGACATGTCTGCTTTAGGCTAACAGAGGCAGGGCTGTTGGAAAATATTTTAAATGTTCTTAGTTTAAGTCTCTGCGTGCAAAACGCCATCATGCCAATATTCAGATTTGGGCTTAATGTCATAGTTCTGACAGATGAAACTCTTCAAAGAACTTTGAGGCATTGTTTACCTTAAAGAATCTTTATTTGAGAAGCATAGCATCGGCACTAACACAGTCAAAGCCAAAAACTGGATTCCCCTCCCCTGAGCACATAGTATCACAGCACAATTCCCTCCTCCGATTAACAGTCATAAATCACATTCTCCAATTAGTTTGAAATGCAGGCTTTCCCTCCTGTTCTCCAGCCCGCCATTTGTTATCATCTCTTATTTTTTTAAAAAAAACCTTGATTCACACACTGCTACAATAATAATAGTAATAATAAAGTTGGAAGGGACCTTGGAGGTCATCAAGTCCAACCCCCTGCTCAAGCAGGAAACCCTATACCATTTCGGACAAATGGCTGTCCAGTCTCTTCTTAAAGACTTCCAGTGTTGGAGCATTCAGAGCTTCTGGAGGCAGGTTGTTCCACTGGTTAATTGTCCTCATTGTCAGGAAGGTTCTCCTTAGTTCTAGGTTGCTTCTCTCCTTGATTAGTTTCCACCTGTTGCTTCTTGTCCTGCCTTCAGGGGCTTTGGAGATTAGCTTGACTCCCTCTTCTTTGGGGCAGCCCCTGAGATATTGGAAGACTGCTATCATGTCCCCCCTCGTCCTTCTCTTCATTAATCATCCTGCGGCGGGGCTTGTGACATGTTTCACAGATTATCCCGGTTGTTCGAAACTCGAAAATGCAATCTTACACCTTCATTTCCCTACAGAGAAGGTTGGGAATTGGGCTGAGTGGCACATCGGCCCGCTGTCAGCACCCGTCAAGGATTCCACCGCTTGATTAAACTCTCTACCTATCAAAAGTCTTCTCGACGAAGCTGACGTTGTTTTCGTTGACGTTCCTCGTTTTTGGCTCTCCGTTTTTTGTTTGGTTTTTTTTTTGAGCCACAAACATTTAACTGGTTCTCTCTTGAACGGATTGATTTTTAATGCTTCTGTGCTGGGCTGGACAACACAGGTGGAAAGCAACCTTTTAAATATGGCCTTCAAGGCTGATCGGTCGGTTACTTAGTCCTCCGGGATCAAACCACCTTTTTAAATTTGGCGTAAATTGAAAAGCATCCGACATTTGAGATACCCATACGTCTCTCAATAATTAATGAACTGAATCCAAGGAAAGAATTTAACGTAGGGGCTTGAGGATTTGCTGCTTTTAAAAATAGGAACTGGTCAAGAGAAGGGAAGGAAGGAAGGAAGGAAGGAAGGAAGGAAGGAAGGAAGGAAGGAAGGAGGGAGGGAGGAAGGGAAGGAGGGAGGGAAGGAATGAAGGAAGGAAGGAAGGAAGGAAGGAAGGAAGGAAGGAAGGAAGGAAGGAAGGAAGGAAGGAAGGACCTCCTCCTCTTCTCCACTCCCCACCCCCTTCTAGTACTGTTGATGTTACCTAGTTTGGTAATGAAATGTCTGCAAGAAAGCAACCAAGCTCAGAGAGCAGCAAGGACCCCACAGTCTGTCTGTCTGTCTGTCTGTCTGTCTGTCTTCTTCTTCTTCTTCTTCTTCTTCTTCTTCTTCTTCTTCTTCTTCTTCTTCTTCTTCTTCTTCTTCTTCTTCTTCTTCTTCTTCTTCTTCCTCTTCCTCCTCCTCCTTCTTCTCCTCCTCCTCCTCCTCTTCCTCCTCCTTCTTCTTTCTCCTCCTCTTCTTCTTCTTCTTTCCTCCCTCCTCCTCCTCCTCTCCTTCTTCTTCTTCTTCTTCTTCTTCTCCTCTTCCTCCTCCTTCTTCTTTCTCCTCCTCTTCTTNCTTCCTCCTCCTCCTCTTCTTCTTCTTCTTCTTCTTCTTCTTCTTCTTCTTCTTCTTCTTCTTCTTCTTCTTCTTCTTCTCCTCCTCCTCCTCCTCCTCCTCCTCCTCCTCCTCCTCCTTCAACTTCAACTTCTTTTTCTTTCTCCTCCTCCTCTTCTTCTTCCTCCTCCACCTCCTCCTCTCCACACACCCCACTCCCTTCCAGCATTGAGGATGTTACCTAGTTTGGTAACGAAACGTCTGGAAGAAAACAACTAAGTTCAGAGACCACCAAGAACCTTCCCGTTCAATCCTGAGCTGGAAATATTCTATTCCCGTGGTGGCGAACCTATGGCACACGTGCCACAGGTGGCACTCAGAGCCCTCTCTGTGGGCACGCGCGCCGTTGCCCCAGTCTTAGGCCTTCAGCTGGGTGTTATAAAACCTTTTCACTTTAGGCCTCCGCCGCCGTGTGCAAAAAAAAAAAGGTTCAATCAATCAATCAATTTCAACTTATTGCAGGAAAAAAAAAAGATCTCGCAAAGTTGGAATTGATTGATTTAACTTTTTAGTCCCGCCCATCTACCATTACCACCGCAGCCATGCCCACCCAATTGACCACGCCCACCTAATTGGTCACACCCAGCCAATGGGCCACGCTCACCCGGCACCCGACAATACATAAGTGGGTTTTGGGTTTCAGTTTGGGCACTCGGTCTCTAAAAGGTTCGCCATCACTGTTCTATTCTATTGGAATGGTGTCTAAATTTGAAAAACAAGCAAACAAACAAATTTAAAAACAACTTGGAATGCTACAGGATATGTTCTACGTAGATTCCGAAGAACTTCAGCATTGAAGGTCCAGCTGTGCTTCTGTTTGCTTCCCATCTCTGCTACCACTGTTTGAAAAATATTATTGCGATGAAGCTCGGGCTGACTGGCAGTTGCAAGGATTAATGCCCTCCAAAGAGACCAATATATTCCAATTTTCACTTCGTTCCCTCAAACGAGAAGAAGCCGCAGGCTCCTTCATTACGCCCTCGTGCGGAAATCTTCTTTTCAAATCAAAAGTGTCATCGCAGCGAGAATCCACTGACACGTAGCAGATTAGACTATAAAGTCAAATTAAATACTCTTTCTTGAGTCTCCAATTGAAATTAAAAGCAGGGCTGAGTCACCCAGATCTCTAAGGCAGCGTCTAATAAACCAACGGGAATTTCATTGGTGTGTTTTTCTGCAGCACTTTCCACGCCTGAAATCTGAGCCATGTGCAAATTCAGGAGCAAAATAAAAATTCCGGCATTTTTCCTCCAGTGTGTGAACTGGATTGGACAAAGAGCAACTTCTTTTAAGGAAAGGTGTATTGCACTGAGCTACCTATTCTTTTCCAGGTTTTTAGTTTCCAAAAAGGGCCGTGCCATTCCACGCATGTCCCAACTTGCGACATTCAAAGTCACGTCGTCTCTTATATTATGGATCTGACGCCTCTGGAAATTATCGTTGAGATTTCCCTTAAGAAGTGGAAGTAGCCTGGGTTGGTACAGAATGTTTGTAGGGCAAACATAAAACCGCGTTGCTCTTTTCGTGCTGAATCAAGGGTTGTTTTTTTTCCAGCACGTCAGTGAAATGCTCTTAAATCATG
>NW_015390559.1:0-6407 GCF_001527695.2 Protobothrops mucrosquamatus | reverse complement strand
TCCTCTCCCTCCTCTCCTCTCTTCTCCTCTCATCTCCTCTCTCCCTCCTCCTCTCCTCTCCCTCTTCTCCCTCTTTTCCTCTCTCTCTCCTCTCCTTCTCCCCTGCCCTCCCCTCCTCTCCTTCTCCTCTCCTCTCCTCTGCTGCCCTTCCTGTTTCCATTTCTGTTTCTATTCCATTCTTAATTTTATTCTATTCCATTCTGTTCCATTCATTCCTGAACTTTGCAGGAAACTGCCCACTTCAGATACATTTCTATCCATGGGTAGGAAAGCTTGAAATGACCACTTGTTGTTTCTTTCCGCACAGAGAGTTTGGTTCTTTGGTAGTTGACCCAGCTTCGTATCAGAGAGACATAAAATACAATCCTCTCCTGTCAAATTTTCAACACAGAAGGGAAGCCTCGGATGGATGTGATCCTGGGGTTATATGCAGTAGGTAGCCTGGATTCAGCTCTCTTGCTTTCAGATGTCCTGGTTGTGGTCTGGCCTAAATTATTCAGTAATTAGGCTCCAGACAGGTGACTTTGAGCCAATCACCAGGAGACGGTGAGTTCTAGTCCCGCCTTAGGCATAAAAGCCAATTGGGTGACTTTGTGCCAATCACCAGGAGATGGTGAGTTCTAGTCCCGCCTTAGACATGAAAGCCGCCTGAGGGACTTTGGGCCAATCACCAGGAGATGGTGAGTTCTAGTCCCGCCTTAGACATGAAAGCCAATTGGGTGACTTTGGGCCAATCACCAGGAGATGGTGAGTTCTAGTCCCGCCTTAGACATGAAAGCCAATTGGGTGACTTTGGGCCAATCACCAGGAGATGGTGAGTTCTAGTCCCGCCTTAGACATGAAAGCCAATTGGGTGACTTTCGACCAATCACCAGGAGATGGTGAGTTCTAGTCCTACCTTAGGCCTGACAGCCGCCTGAGGGACTTTGGGCCAATTATCAGGTGAGTTCAAGTCCTGCCTTAGGCATAAAAGCCAGCTGGGTGAGTTTGTGCCAATCACCAGGAGATGGTGAGTTCTAGTCCTGCCTTAGGCCTGAAAGCCACCTGAGGGACTTTGGGCCAATCACCAGGAGTCGACGAATACTAGTCCCGCCTTAGGCACGAAAGCCAGCTGGGTGACTTTGAGCCAGTCTCTCTTTCAGCCCAACCCACCTCACAGGGTTGTTGTTACGGGGAAAATGGGAGGGGGAAGGCGTATTAGGCATGCTCACTGCCTCGAGTTCCTTTTAAAGCAATGAAGGCGGGATTAAAATGAAATAACAAATGTGCAGAGTGCCAAGACTGGAGAACGGTGTCTGGTGTCCCTTTGGATCGGAGCCCAGCTGTGGTTCATGTAAATTATCTCCTCCTGCAGAGACATCTTCAGCAGATGACCTTTGGGCAAGGTTTCCTAACTGCTCCCTTACATAAGGTCTTCTCCGCCACCATAATACTCATTTTCCTTTCCTCCCACACAGGCAGATCCCCTCCCGGGGTTTAAAGGCCCTGTGCTGAAATTTCCTCTGGCTTTGATCGGCCTGGGGGCACCGAAGCATGCATAATTCTGAATTTTCTATGTAGGTCTGGTTGCACCCTCGGCCCATCTTTCAGTCAATTTATTTATCTGATTTTTTATCCCACCTTTATTCTTGTTTATAAATAACTCCAAGTGGTGAACATATCTTCCTCTTTCCTATTTTCTTCCACAATAGCAACCCTGTGAGGTAGGCTGGGTTGATAGAGGGACTGGGCCAAAGTCACGCAGGTGCTTTTCATGCCTAAGGCGGGACTTGAACTCACCGTCTCCTGGTGTTTGGCCCAAAGTCACCCAGCTGGCTTTCATTCCTAAGGCGGGACTAGAACTCCCTGTCTCCTGGTGATTGGCCCAAAATCACCCAGCTGGCTTCCATGCCTAAGGTGGGACTAGAACTCACCGTCTCCTGGTGATTGACCCAAAGTTACCCAGCAGCCTTCATGCCTAAGACGGGACTAGAACTCACCGTCTCCTGGTGATTGGTCCAAAGTCACCCAGCCGGCTTTCATGCCTAGGGCGGGACTAGAACTCGCCGTCTTCTGCTTTCTACCTTTATGCCTTAACCAACAGACCAAATTGGCTTCATGCATCTTTGATGCAGTTGTTATTTTAATGTTGATGGAGATTCTCCGTCATCCAGGTCATGGTTGTCCCAAAGATGCTTTTTCACGAGGCAACTGGAGTTTTTCTTTGAAGATGTTTTGATTCTCATCCCAGAAGCTTCAGAGCTGAAGAAGCTTCTTGGACCAGAAGGGAAACATCTTCAAAGAAAAACACAAAGTCCAGTTGCCTCATGGAAAAAGCACTTTTGGGACTTATTTCTATGCGTTATTTTGCTCACCCTGTTGGTTCGTGTTCAGCTTGCTGTGGATGATGACCCGTTCTTTCTCTGATGTCGCTCTTCCAAGTCTTCCTTGTTCATCTTGCAGGTATATCCTGTATTTCTCCCCCCCCCCCAATTATATACCTTTCGTTGTTGAAAGGCATCTTGTTCCTCTTGGCTCAGTCTTCCAGCCTATCCAGGTTAGATTACAATCTCATTCTGTCCTGCTGGATGTTCCTCAAATGAACCAATTTCGTATCATTTGCAAATCTGGGTGGTTTGTTTGTTTGTTTTTGCAATTATTGAATTTCTAAATAAGAGAGATCAAAACTAATGGAAACTAATGTTAAAGATAAAGGGAGGGAGGGAGTGGCGAAGGGAGAGAGGGAGGGAGGGTGAGGAAAAGGAAGGAAGGATAAGGGACAGAAGGGAGGGAGGATAAGAAAAAGGAAGAAAGAGGGAGGGAGGGAAGGAAAGAAGGAAGGATGAGGAAAAGGAAGGGAGGGGGAAAGGAAGGAAGAAAACAAAGGGAAAGTGAGGAAAAGGAAGGAAGGATAAGCGACAGAAGGGAGGGAGGGAGGGTAAGGAAAAGGAAGGGAGAGGGAGGGAAGGAAAGAAGGAACGGCGAGGAAAAGAAAGGGAGGGAGGAAAGGAAAGAAGAAAGGAAGGAAGGATGAGGGAAAGGAAGGGAGGGGGGGAAGGAAGAAAACAAAGGGAGAGTGAGGAAAAGGAAGGAAGGATGAGGGACAGGAGGGAGGGAGGGTAAGGAAAAGGAAGGAAAAGGGAGGGAGGGAAGGAAAGAAAGAAGGAGGGGTGAGGAAAAGGAAGAAAGAAAATGGAGAGTGAGGAAAAGAAAGGGAGGATAAGGAAGGAAGGGAGGGAGAGTAAGGAAAAGGAAGGAAAAGGGAGGGAGGGAAGGGAAGAAGGAAGGAAGGAAGTGTGAGGAAAAGAAAGGGAGGGAAGGAAGGAAAGAAAGAAGGAAGGAAGGGTGAGGAAAAGGAAGGAAGGATGAGGGAAGGAAGGGAGGGAGGATAAGGAAAGGAGGGAGGGAAGGAAAGAAGGAAGGAAGGGTGAGGAAAAGGAAGGAAGGATAAGGGGCAGAGGGAAGGAAGGAAGGAAGGAAAGGAAGAGGAGGGAGGCAAAGGAAGGGAGGGAGAAAAGGAGAGAGGGTAAGACAAGGTTGAGGAGGAAGAGAGGGAGGGAAGGAAGGAAGGGTGAGGAGAAGGAAGGAAGGAAGGAAGGAAGGAAGGAAGGAAGGAAGGAAGGAAGGAAGGAAGGAAGGAAGGAAAAGGGAGGGAGGAAAAGGAAAGGATGGAGGAAGGAAGGAAAGACCAATTTCCAGCAAAAACCGTAAATCACAGATGCCGCAAACGGACACGAACGTGGCCGGTTGCTGAGTGTCCATAATGCAAAAATCCCTTGAGAGTCGGGGAGCGTCCCTGAACGTTAGCATTTCGAACCCAGGTCGTATAAGTCGTAAGTTGAGGACTCTCTGTAACAGCGCTGAATAAAAATGGGCCCAGCGTAGATTCCTGGTTATCGCTCTCCAATTCAACATAAACGCATCCTGTCGCTCTCTGAATGTGGCGAGGCAACAGACTGTGGACCCGTGTTGCGTAGCAGCCCCATCCAAACCACACTTTTAACAGTTTTGTCGATGGAGAACGCCCTTTGGAAAATGGTCCAACCTTTTGCGAAAATTGAGGTGGATGACATCCACAGCCTGCCCCTTCTCCACTAAGTAGTTACCTTGTCAACAAAGGAGATGAGATTTGACTCGGAGAGGTTTTTTTTGGGAAAGTTGTGCTGACACTCAGCAATCTAGCCATCACTGAGGGTTGGCAGTGAACTCATGCATTCATAGCCTTGGCAGACATTTAGTGGGGTGCACCCAGCAAGCAGGACATGCAAATCAGTCCTTACTGTCAAATAAAATAGCTGCCTTTAAGATATGTTTGATATCTTAATATCTCAGGGGCTGCCCCAAAGAAGAGGGAGTCAAGCTATTCTCCAAAGCGCCTGAAGGCAGGACAAGAAGCAACGGATGGAAACTCATCAAGGACAGAAGCAACCTGGAACTAAGGAGAAACTTCCTGACAGTTGGAACAATTAACCAGTGGAACAACCTGCCTCCAGAAGCGGTGAATGCTCCAACACTGGAAGTTTTTAAGAAGAAACTGGACAGCCATTCGTCCGAAATGGTATAGGGCAGTGATGGCGAACCTTTTAGAGACCGAGTGCCCCAAAACTGCCCCCGCTTCCACCCTGCCCCGCCCACTCCACCCCCTGCCCCGCCTACCCGCAGGGCCACCCACCGCCTCCACGGCCCGCAGCAGCAGATCGCCCAGGCAGTCCAGCAGTGCCATGGTGGCCACACCCTCTGCCCGTACCCCGCAACATCATCTGTGTGCGACAGGGCGCAAGGGCAGTGTCCCTGCTGCCCAGCTGCCATGTCCTTGGCTGCGCTGTTCTGTGCAGGCCGTGCCCGGGGGCGACTCTCCTCTGGGGGGGCTGCTGGTGAGGAGGGGTCTGCGGGGGGAGGCGGGGCTGGGGTGACAACGTACGTGCCCCCAGAGAGGGCTCCGAGTGCCGCCTCTGGCACGCGTGCCATAGGTTCGCCACCACTGGTATAGGGTTTCCTGCCTGAGCAGGGGGTTGGACTAGATGACCTCCAAGGTCCCTTCCAACTTTATTATTATTATGAAAAGACTGGACAGTCATTTGTCTGAAATGGTATAGGGTTTCCTGCCTGAGCAGGGGGTTGAACTAGATGACCTCCAAGGTCCCTTCCAACTTTATTATTATTATTATTATTATTATTATTATTATTATTATTATTATTATTATTATTATTATTATTATTATTATTATTATTATTATTATTATTATTATTATTATGTTATTTTATTCTTATATCCCTCATAAGGCATCATAGGCTCTTTCTAATTCCCCAACCCCCCACTTTCATTTTATTTATACACGCAGGAGAAAAACTTTAATATTCTTGCAAAAACAACAGTCAAAGCCTTTTGTTTTTCTGCTGTTTTGTAGCTGTTTAGTTAAAAGGCTGTTTGGCTTCAGGAGTTGGCACACAAACTGTTGCCAAAGAAAGCAGATTTAATCTGTGTTTTTTCTTACTGGTCTGTGGTACTTATAATATATGTTAAATTATCTTTTGCGGTGCACGTGCAGAAAGATTTATTCACAACGAGTTGCAAACCTGCTTATAAACATCAGTCTGCAGCAGCACCAGATAATGTTTGAATTGAAGGGTGTGTTGTTGTCTCAACTTCCACATACGTTGCCCCAAGCAGGGACTAACTTGTCAAAATTTTGCAGAAGTCTGAGCCTATGCGTATGCATCAAACTTGCAAGCAAAAATGTTTTATTGGGTTATGGCAGAGTTTGTTGTTGTTAGTGGCGAAGTCGTGTCCGACCCATCGCGACCCCGTGGACAACGTTCCTCCAGGCCTTCCTGTCCTCTACCATCTTCTGGAGTCCATTGAAGCTCACGCTTCCTGCTTCAGGGACTCCATCCAGCCACCTTCTTCTCTGTCATTGTCCCCTTCTTCTCTTGCCCTCCATCTTTCCCAGCATCAGGCTCTTCTCCAGGGAGTCCTTCCTTCTCCTTAGGTGGCCAAAGGACTTGAGTTTCCACTTCAGGATCTGGCCTTCTAAAGAGCAGACGGGGTTGATCTCCTCCAGGACTGACCGGTTGGATGGCCTTGCAGTCCAGGGGACTCGCAGGAGTCTTCTCCAGCACCAGAGTTCAAAGGCCTCCATTATTATTATTATTATTATTTCAATTTGTATCCCGCCCTTCTCCCGAAGGACTCAGGGCAGCTCACAACATTATTAAAAAACAAAGAGAAACCCACACACCCCACCGAATAAAACCAAATTAAAACCAATATTTTAGTGTTGTGGTAATTAAAATTTCTAAAAAACCCAATTTAAAAATCCTCCCTAGGCCAGGCCCGCTTGTTGGAAAAGCCATGTCTTGAGGGCGCGGCGGAAAGTAAGGAGATCCGGAATGATCCGGATCTCGGGGGGTAGTTCGTTCCAGAGGGC
>NW_015390558.1:99504-105738 GCF_001527695.2 Protobothrops mucrosquamatus | reverse complement strand
GTAGTAGTAGTAGTAGTAGTAGTAGTAGTAGTAGTAGTAGTAAGAGGAGGAGGAGGAGGAGTGTGAGGTCCTTGGTGCTCTCTGAGCTCAGTTGTTTTCCTGCAGACGTTTCATTACCAACCTAGGTTACAACATCAGTGCTACCGGTTGGAAAGTTTCCTAATGATCCAGCAGGCAGTTCTGCCACACATTTAGTTAAGTTCTGAGAATTTGGGAGTGACTGACTTGTTGGCTGAGACCTCTTCTGAACAGCCTCCCTGTCTGCTGATCCCAAGCAGCTCCTTCGTCTACGTAGGGCAGGCACTAGATGTAGCACCTTCCTTGTCGGTGGTGAAGGACCACAGATCAACTCAGTGACTAGCACTGATGACATTCCCTAGTTTGACTTATGAAATGTCTGCAAGAAAAGAACCAAGCTCAGAGAGCACCAAGGACCCCATAGTCCTCCTCCACTTTGTAAACCCCATTCCCTTCTAGCACTGATAAAGTTCCCTAGTTGGGTCATGAAACACCTGCACGAAAACCACCAAGCTCAGAGAGCACCAAGGACCCCTCCTCCTCCTCCTCCCCTTCCTCCTCCTCCTCCTCCTCACACCACACTCTCTTCTATCTCTGATGATGTTACCTAGTTGTGTCATGAACTGTCTGCAAGAAATCCACCAACCTCAGCACCAAGGACTCCACAGTTGTCCTCTTCCTCCTCCTCCTCCTCCTCCTCCTCCTCCTCCCTTCTAGCACTGATGATGTTCCCTAGCTGGATCATGAACTGTCTGCAAGAAAACCACCCAGCTCAGAGAGCACCAAGGACCCCTCAAAAGCCAACGGGAGCAGAGGAAGGTCAGGGCTACAACGGGGGCACCTTCTCCATGGATGGAAGAACACCTGGTGTCCTGATTTGCAGCCCTTCCTTGGGGAGAGGTGGAGGAGACAACCTCCCTGTGTGATGTTGACTAAACACTTTGCAGATAAAATCAATTCTCTCCCCTCTGGCCTTGGGCCCACCTGGGCAGCAGCCTCAGAAGAGGAACATTTCCTCCTCAAGGTTCCTGGGATTTGGTTTCATTTCGTGGGCTGCAAGGACGTGGGGAGGGTTCCCTGGAGCCGAAAGTGGACCATCTGTGAGCTGCAACTGGGCCCTTCTGATTTGGGGAGCAGCTGTGAGAAGGTAGGGGTTCAATTCTGGAGAGTAGAATATGCTATTCTCCAAAGCACCAGAAGGCCGGACAAGAAGCAACGGATGGAGTCTAATCAAGGAGAGAAGCAACCTGGAACTAAGGAGGAATTTCCTGACATTGAGGATAATTAACCAGTGGAACAACTTGCTACCAGAAGTTGTGGGTTGTGGGTGTTTTTAAGAAGAGATTGGACAAACATTTGTCTGAAATGGTTTAGGGTTTCCTGCCTGAGCAGGGGGTTGGGCTGGAAGATCTCCAAGGTCCCTCCCAAATCTATTACTATTACTATTACTATTACTATTATTATTATTATTATTATTATTATTATTATTATTATTATTATTATTATTATTATTATTATTATTATTATTATTATTATTATTATTATTATTGATCCTTGCAGTCAGCCAGATGTTCAGACTGGATTTGGCATTTTGTCCACCTATCAAGTCCTTACGAAGGACCTGGGATAGGCAGATGTGGATGTTTGATGGTATTACAGATCTCGTCGCAGGATGGAAGCAGTTCCTAGTAAGGCCGCCTTTTGCAATTGACTAATGGCGAATTTGTCAATGCCAACGGTGTTCAAGTGGTTAGGGTTATTATTATTAAAAAGATTTCAGCATCTTTTTTACATCGTGGTGACCAAAACTGGATGCAGTATTCCAAGTGTGGCCTTACCAAGGCCTTGTAAAGTGGTATTAATACTTCACGTGATCTTGATTCTATCCCTCTGTTAATGCAGCCCAGCACTGTGTTGGCCTTTTTGGCAGCTGCAGCACACGGCTGACTCATATTTAAGGGATTGTCCACTAGGACTCCGAGGTCCCTCTCACAGTTGCTACTATTGAGCAAGGTACCCCCTATACTATACCTGTACATTTGGCTTTTCTTGCCTAAATGTAGAACCTTACTTTTTTCACCGTTGAATTTCATTTTGTTAGATAGCGCCCAGTGTTCAAGTCTGTCCAGATCCTCCTGTATCCTAAGCCTGTCTTCTGGAGTGTTGGCTATTCCTGCCAGCTTGGTGTCGTCTGCAAATTTGATGAGTTCCCCATCTATCCCCTCGCCCAAATCGCTGATGAAGATTATTATTATTATTATTATTATTATTATTATTATTATTATTATTATTATTGTTGTTGTTGTTGTTGTTGTTGTTGTTTTGTTGTTGTTGTTGTTTTGTTGTTGTTATTATTATTATTATTATTATTATCATTATTATCGTTATCATTATTATTATTTATTATTACCATGTGGGTCACCCTACTGCCTAGTCTCCAAGCCTACATTTTGGAGGAAGGCTGTAGGGCAATAAATGCAGTGTCCTATACAGAACAGATACTCCTCGACTTACGACTACAAGGGAGCCCAGAATTTCTGTTGTTCAGTAAGACATTTGTTAAGTGCTCCATTTTACCTGCTTTCTTGCCACAGATATTAAGTAAATCACTGCAGTTGTTAACTTAGTAACACAGTTGTTAAGTGAATCTGACTTCCCCCACTGACTTTGCTTGTCAGAAGGTCATAAAAAGGGATCAAGTGATCCTGGGACGCTTTGGCCGTCGTAAATACGAGTCGGTTGCCAAGCATCTGAATTTTGATCACGTGAGACCACAAGGATGCTGTAAAGGTCGTAACTGTGAAAAACGGTCGCATTTTTCAGTGCCTCTGTAACTTGGAGCAGTCACTAAACAAACTGTGGTTAAGTCCAGGACTATTTATTATCTGGACCGCCTTCCATCAGGGTTGAAGTCCGGATGTGGCACATCAAAGCCCATGGGTTCTCGTTCAGTCATTTCTCAACCTCTGGCCCTTTAAGAATGAGTGGACTTCAAGCTGGCTGGGGAATTCTGGGAGTTGAAGTCCATCCATCTTAAAGTCCCAGAAGTTGAGAAATATGACTCGAGTAGATGACCACAGGATCTCTTTAGTCCCCTTCCATCTTTCTAGATCTTGTAGATCTCACAAGGGGTGTGTGTTTGTGTGTGGAACCATTGACCAGGGTGTCCTCTGGGATCCCTGTGAGAATTGGGAATGGGACCCCAAACCCAGGTTTAGATTAATGTCGGAACCTAGCCTGCTGTTTCTTAACCCTTGTCAGCTTGAAAACAGGTGGACTTCAACTCCCAGAATTCCCCAACCAGCTATGATGACTACCCCTCTTTAAGCTTGAGACTGGCCTAGCCAATCAGATCAACAGAGAGAGTAAGTTCCTTGGCTTATTCCCATTCAGACCCCATTTTTGAGTAGATGAAAGACATTTATTGATTTATTGATTAGATTCATGGGGATGAATAGTATAGTCTAGACTAGACTAGACTAGACTAGACCAGAACAGAAAAGATTTAGAATAGAATAGAATAGAATAGAATAGAATAGAATAGAATAGAAGCTGGAAGGGACCTTGGAGGTCTTCTAGTCCAGCCCCTTGCTCAAGCAGGAGAATTACCTGTACCTTTGTTTTAAATTTGTTTTAAATTTGGGTGATGTGGTCCCAAGAGACCCCAGAATCTGAAAAAGACTTGACCACAATCTGATGATGGGCCATCCATGTGGGTCGATCCAAGCTGGAAAACTAACTAGGACACTCAAACCAGACCCGGATTCAAACAACACCATCCGCTGGGCTAAAACAGGGTTGGATAGTTGAGTTATGTCTCCCTCTTGCACAAACCAAGATACTGCTTATAGTCTGGTTTAGGCCATCCTGACCTGACACAACAGCCTGTATGTCTTCGAGCATCCCGCAGTGAGTTGATTACAGGAAGTCCTCATTCATTTAGTGACCGTTCAAAGTCACAACAACACTGAAAAAAGTGACCGAGGACCAGGTTTCATACTTACGACCGTTGCAACATCCCCACGGTTACGTGATCAGCATTTGGGTGCTTGGCACCTGACTCGTATTTATGACGGTTGCAGCGTCCCGGGATTATGGGATCCCCTTTTGCGACCTTAAGTGAAGCCAGATTCACTTAACAACCGTGTTGCTGTCTTAACAACCGCAATGATTCACTTAACAACGGTGGTAAGAAAGGTCGTAAAATGGGGCAGAACTCACTCAACAACTGCTTAGCGTCCTTCCAAGCTGGCTTCTTGCGATCAACGAAACGTGACCTGCATAACGACCGTCTTGCTTGACAATGGAAATTCCGCTTCCGTTTGTGGTCGTTAAGTCGAGGACTATTTTTATTTCCAGAGGTACCGATCCGAGTTAAGCATTAGATGAGTTATGTGAACCAGCAATTTTGTGTCATGTTAAAAAAAAACAAAAAACAAGCGTGCTTGTGGGACACTTGAACACTTTGGCAATTGCACAACTTGCAGTGTTGTGTGGTATTTTGACTGGAAGGGGAGGGGGGGAACATATAGAAAAAAGCCAGAAACAACCATGCTAATAGCTGGGATAGATAGTCCTCGATTTGCAACAGTTTGCTTAGTGGCTGTTCTAAGTTACGGCACTGAAAAAAGTGACTTATGACCATTTTTCACACTTATGACTGTTGCAGCATCCCCCAGGGTCACAGGATTTGAAATTCGGATGCTTGGCGCCTGACTCACACTTATGACCATCGCAGTGTCCCCCCCCGGGTCACGTGGTCCCCTTTTGCAATCTTCTGACAGGTAAAGGCAATGGGGAAAATCCGATTCATTTAACAACCGAGTTCCTAACATTAACATCTCCAGTGATTCATTTAACAAACGAGGCGAGAAAAGTCGTAAAACGGGGCAAAACTCACAACAAACGTCTCACTTAGCAACGGAAATTTTGGGCTCCCTTGTGGTCATTAAGTCAAGGACTGCTTGGAACCCATTCCTGCTTTTTGTGCACATTCTCACATGCTCATTTGTGCCCGACCGATATGCAGATTATTTATTGGGTGTGTGCATTTCACGAATTCTGGTTTGTTTTTGTTTTTTTTAAATTAATAATAATAATAAAGTTGGAAAGGACCTTGGAGGTCATCGAGTCCAACCCCCCTGCTCAGGCAGGAAACCCTACACCATTCAGGCGTGTGAAAAAGAGTGACTATCCTTCCCCCACCGCAAAGAAAAGATAGAATTTGTAAAAAAATAAAAATAAAACGCGTTCACACAATATATTCAACCTTGTGTTTTATTAGCAATTTGCACAATGTGTGTGAAACACAGAGTGGTTAGCTTCAGGTGAATATGCCAGATCCTGGAAAGGTTACGCAAGCTTCACGCAGGGCGAGTTTAGCACCTGGTCTGGAGCACCCGGCAGGCTTTTTACGGGTGACCCTGGTCCAGCGTGTTGTGTGAATAGCCCCAGGGCACCCAAAGGACAAACCTACACCCTTCCCTGGACTGCTCCTTCTCTCCTCCTTGCAGGAAGCCCATCCATTTCTCTCTGGGACATGACAGTCCCAGGACCTGAGGCAATCTGGCGCAGGCAGCCGGCCAGCCAGTTTCAGCCAGAAGCTGCGTGGCCTTTCCTGCTTTGCAAGGAAGGGGGACGGGAACTAGGGCAGGGCAGGGTAGGGTGAAGTCCAGCCTGTTTGGTAGTCTGGCTGCCTTGGTTGAGCCAGGCCAGGCCCAGGTTGCCCAGATAGCCAAGGCTGGATTAAGGAGGCTTTGCAGGCAGCTGTGAGTTGCTAAAACAGATCAGGGATTGCACCCAGGTGCAAAATTCTCCAAAAGCGGACTGTTTCCCCCCCCCCCCCTGTATTCAGGGCACAGTGGTGGCGGGGGCAAGGACTCCGTCCCCCCTCCCGGAGGGACCCCTCCAGATTTGCACTTATGTAGAGGTCAGCAAGGTGTCCGAGTTGCAAACAATGCCCATAATCCCCTGCCAGCACGGGCGGGAGGGGGGAGGGGAAGGGACTCAAAGGCCACGCGGTGCATCCCTCCTTCCCCAGCCCTGGGGTCTTCCGGAGAGGCGGACTACACTCCCCCTCCCATCCTCCGCGGCCCACGCGGCGCGTCAGCCCTCCCCAGAGTCTTCCGGAGAGGCGGACTACAGCCCCCATCTTCCCCAGCCGGCAGGAAAGGGAAACAAAAAAGCCGTTGGAGGCTCCTCTCCGGGACGAGAGAG
>NW_015390558.1:96733-98949 GCF_001527695.2 Protobothrops mucrosquamatus | reverse complement strand
AGCCCGGCCAGCCTCGCCTGGTCCCGCTGGGCCGGGAGCAGCAGCAGCAGCAGCCGAAGCAGCCGAGGAGGAGAATCTGCCCCCCGCGCCAGCCGGACTCCTCCTCCTCCTCCGCCGCCTCCTCCTCCTCCTCCCCGCCTCCGCCGCGCCAGGCAGGGCGCAGCAGCGCTCGCTCGGCCGGGACAGGACTCCCTCGGCTCGCCCGCCATGCCCAAGCCGCCGCCACCGCCGCCGGCGCCTCCGCCGCTGCTGCGCTCGGCGGCGGGCGGGAACCGCCCCGGGGACAGCGAGCTGGGCCGGCAGTTCCGGGACTGGTGCCTGCGCACCTACGGCGACTCGGCCAAGACCAAGACGGTGACCCGGAGCAAGTACCAGCGCATCGCCGAGGTCCTGCAAGGGGGCGGCGGCGGCAACGGGGGCAACGGCGGCGGCGGCGGCGGCGGGGAGAAAGGCAAGTTCCAGTTCTGGGTGCGCTCCAAGGGCTTCCGCCTGGGCAACGGCCCCCGCGAGCCGCCGGCCGCGAAGATGGGACCCGGGGTGGTCTACGTGCCGGTCAAGACGGGGACGGTGAGTGCGGCGCGCGGGCGGGCGGGCGGTGCAACGGGCCGGGCTGGGTGTGTGTCCCGCATTGCCCGGGGGGGCGGGGCGGGAGGGCGGAGGGGATGCCCGGGCGGACGGGGCGCGCGGGGGGGTGGGGGAAAGAGGGCAGCCGGAGGGGTCTCCGCCGCCGCTGCTGCTGCTTTTTGCACCGGGCGGGAGGCGTCCCGCTGGCCCCTCCTGGGGGGTTCTTGGGTGGGGGGCGCGGCGGGGAGAGGGTCAGCCCCTGCCGGGACGCCCCCTCCCCTCCTGTCCCGGCGGCTGCGCCCCCGTCCCGTTGCCTTGAGCTGCGGGGCGGGGCGGGGGCGGCCGGCTGGCTGCTCTACCTGGCGGTCTGTGCCAGACACCCCCCTCCCCTCCCCAATTGCCCCCGGCCCGGGACGTGTAGCAGCCCGCCTCCTGCTCGTCCTGCGGGGCTGGCTGGCCCCCTCGCCTCCGGCTGCCTGCTGGTCCCGCGCCGCCTGGGGAGGGGAGCAGGGGAGGGGGAGCAGGAGGAGGAGGAGGGCGCCCCGCCCCCTGCCCGCCGCCCACCCTGGTTCGAGACCGCGGCGGCCAAGGGCAGCGCTGGGGGCACCGCTCCTCCTCCTCCTCTTCCTCCTCCTCCTCCTCCTCCTCCTCTTGCTCCACCGCGGGGCCCGAGCGCACCGGCCGGGCGCAGGTTGCAGGTTCGCGCCGGCCCGGCCCGGGCAGCCCCAGCCTGTCCCTGCTGGCAGCGGATCCGGAGCGCCCGCAGGGAGCAGCAGCTCATTGTTCCGCGCCTGCCCGGGGGACGCCGCGCCGCCTCCGAGCCGCCTCCACACCCCTCCGAGCCTTGCCGAGCCGAGCCGGCCGGGCCGCCCCTCCCTCCCTCTCTCTCTCCCTCTCTCCCTCCCTCCCCAGCCGGCCCGGGCAGGAGTCGCCGGCCGAGCAGCGGCGTCATTGTTCCCTCCCGCGCGGGTCAACTTTCTGCGGGGCGGGCGGGCGAGAGGCGGGCGAGGGGTGGGGTGGGGGGTCTCCCGCTTGCCCCGCGGCTCTTCTCCTCGCCCACCCTTGCTTTGCACGCCCGCCCCGGTCCCCTCCAGCGTCCCCTCCCCCCCTCCCCTGCCGGCTGTGCCAGGGTGGGGTTTGGCACCCGGGCGGGCTGGGTGGGGGCGGCGGGCTGGCGGCTTCATCCCCGCCCGTCCCTTGCACCATCTGCCCGGGAGATTGGGCGCTTGGCAGACAATCGGTCGGAGGAGCTGGCCTTGCCGGAAAAGTGCACTTGTGTGTCCGTGTGTGTGTGGTTGTGTGTGTGTGTGGTTGTGCATGGGCGCGCGCGCGTGCTTGTGCGGGTGCGCGCGAGACAGAGAGGCCGCGGGTGCGCGCCCTTGCGCCTCCCTCCCTCCCTCCCTCCGCCCGGGAAGGAGGCACCCGGCCGCTGAAGCGCTGCCGCCGCCGCTGCTGCCCGCTGGTTGGCAGGGCGAAGCCTGCACGCGGAAGCGAAGGGGCTCTGCCAAGCGCCGGAGGGAGGAGGAGGAGGGAGCTGTGGGGTGGGGGGGGACCCGGCCGCCTCCTCCCCCCCCATCCAGGCTGAGGCTCCCCCCCCCAGCTGCTGGGGAGGGGGCAGCGAGAGGGGCTTCCCAATGGTGGGAGGCAGGGTA
>NW_015390558.1:89426-95917 GCF_001527695.2 Protobothrops mucrosquamatus | reverse complement strand
TTGGGGGGGGGCTCGGTTCGGGCCCCAAGGTCAGCCTTTTAAGGACGCCCAAACCGGCCAGCAGCCTCTGGGCAGCCCCTGCGGGGGGGGGGGAAAGCTCTTCCTCCTCCTGCTGATTGGGGAGGGGGCTGCGGGGGGGGGAATTGGAGCGCCTTGCCTCTCCCCTCCCTCCCTCCCTCGCCTGGCCTCCCCCTCTACCCCCTTTCCCCGTGCCCTTCTTTTCTGCCCCAGCTGCCCCGATGGCGTCCTCCTTAAAAAAGAGAAGCAGAAAACTGCGTAAGGTCCTGGCTGGGAACGATGGACGTTGCAGTCCATCCCAGCTGGCTGTATCTCTGGGCTTCGGCGGTGGCAGGGAAGATGGAGGCGTCTTTCCTTGCCAACGCTAAGCTCTGCCCCTTTGACTTCTTCTCGGGTTTATGGGGAGGGGGGCTTTCTTTCGCTGCGGTCCCCCCCCCGCACACACACACCTCCGTGCTCCTTGGGAACTGGGACCCCCCCCCCACAGCCCGGTCCAGCAGCAGAGGGCTGGCGGATTTGGGCCGCCTCTCTCGCCCGGGGAGCTGGCTAACGGGGCAATTACTGTGCCAATTAGGAGCGCCCGGGGTCCTCCTGCCTGCTGCACCGGGAGTTGCCATGGAGCTTTCAACCGGCTCTCCCCCCCCCTCCCCGCCTTCCAGCAGCCCCTCCCCTTGCTCCAGTGCAAAAGTCCTGGGCTGTAGACAAAGAGGCCCAGGCGGGCGGGCGAGGTCCTGGCAAGGCCGGGAGGGGCTGGCGGAAGACCCTCTGCCAGGTGCTCTGGGCTCTGCAGCTGGGCACGAGAAAAAGGAGGAGGAGGAGGAGGGCACCACCCCCGTGGGGGGGCACGGGACAAGAGAGAGGGCCAGGGAGGGAAGCCCACCCACTCCACCGGCTGGGAAAGGGATACCCCAGGGGTGCGGCCCGCTCAGAGTCTGGCACCTTCGGGCCGGATACTCTCACGTTGCCCCCCCTGCCATGTCCCCAATCCACACGAGGGCGAGGACGGGGCGGCGGGCAGCACCGCGTCTGGCCCAGCAGATGGCTGGGAGCAGGCAGCGCTGTGTCGGGTAGGGGCGGAAAACGGGGAGACAAAGAGCTTCCTCTCCACTCTCCCCCACCCCCCACCGCAGCCCCCCAGGCAGAATATCTGGGGCTAAGGGTCTGCCGGGCTGCTCTGAGCCCCCCTCGGGCGAGGCAGGGGGGCCTCTTGGGCCACCTTGTCCTTGCTAACTCTTTGCTGGCTGTTGAACTCGGGTCGCTGCGCTCCGTGCGTGCTCAGGGGCGCTGCTTTCACATCCTCCCGCACAGGTGGTCCACGACTTAGCAACAGCTCGTTTAGTGACCGTTCAAAGCTGCCACGGCACCGAAGAAAAGCGTCCTGGGGCCGTTTTTCAGCTGGATGACCGTGGCAGCATCCTGTGGCCACGTACTCGGAAATTCGGACACCGACTCATATTTACGACAGCGGCGGCAGTGTCCCCGAGTCCTGTAATGGCCTGTTTTGTGGCCTTCTGACACGTCAAGGGGGAGAGCCATGTTATTAAGGGCTGCAGTGATTCACTTAAGAACGATGGAAGGAAGCTGGTAAAACGGCAAAGCTCACCCATTCACAAATGTCTCGCTTAGCAACCTAAAGGTTGGGTCGTAAGTTGAGGATGACGTATTTGATTCAAAGGAAGGCAGGGTCAGGGGTCCCACAGACGTCCCACTGGCCTGCACCCCGTCTTGTGTCCTTCGGGCTCCTAAGCCTTGGATAAACCAGCATGGGCCAGCAATGGCAATTAGAACAATTAACCAGTGGAACCACCTGCCTCCAGAAGCAGTGAATGCTCCAACACGGGAAGTTTTAAAGAAGAGACTGGACAGCCATTTGTCTGAAATGGTATAGGGTTTCCTGCCTGAGCAGGGGGTTGGACTAGATGACCTCCAAGGTCCATTATTATTATTATTATTATTATTATTATTATTATTATTATTATTATTATTATTATTATTATTATTATTATTATTATTATTATTATTATTATTATTATTATTATTATTATTATTGGTGGCCTCTCCAGAGCCCGGCCTTTGACTCTTGGGTTGCTAGAGTGCTCCTTATGCCTTCCTTCAGCCGGCTGGCTTGGCCACTAAGTGGGGTGACGTTTAGCCCAGCTGGCTGGGGTCAAGACCCAGACCGGCCTCCATCCCAGCTTTTCTGACCCCTGGCTGGGCAAACAAGCCCCAGAGTGGCCACTTTTTCTTAGACCCAGCAAGCTGGGCATTGTGGTTAGGAATGTACAGGCAGTCCTTGACTATTGAGCTCCAAACTTATATTGTTAAAACGAGAGTTTTGCCCCATTTTACGACCTTTCGGCTAAGCGAATCACTGCAGTCGTTAAGTGAGACATATGGTCATTAAGTGAATCTGGCTTCCCCATTGACTTGGCTTGTCAGAAGGTCGCGAAAGGGGATCACGTGACACACACCCCGGGACGCTGCGACCGTCATAAATATGAAGCGTCTGACTCACGGAGACGCTGTGACGGTTGTAAGTATGCCAAAACGGTCCTCGGTCGCTTTTTTCCCATTGCCGTCGTAACTTTGAATCAATAGCCACTAAACGAATCACTGTAAGCTGAGGACTGGTTGCAGTTAGGGAGGCAGTGCAGAAGAGGCGATTCGAGGCAGCAATTTATACCTGCTGGCCCGCTTAAAGCAAAACGGGTATAATTTTGGGAATTTTTTCTAAGGGGGTCCAGCAAATAAAGGTATTTGGATACTTTTATCCTTGGAATGGACATTTTGACCCACCCCTAGACAGCGCAGACAACTGGTTTGCATGACGGAGGGGGTCTAAAACTAAAAAATTTAAAATATTTAAATTTCTCTGCTTTTGTCTTCACCGCACACTCTGGCTGGGTTTTGCACTAAACTGGGTTAGTCGAAGCCTGCATTGGCTTCTCCTGCTGATCTCTGTGGGTTTCAACCTGACGGCCTCACTGGGAAGTTGAGGTGATTTATAATAATAATAATATTAATAAAAGTTGGAAGGGACCTTGGAGGTCATCTAGTCCAACCCCCTGCTCAGGCAGGAAACCCTATACCAGGGGTAGGCCACCTGGGCTCTTTGATGGCTGGTGGACTTCAACTCCCAGAATTCCTGAGCCAGCCATGCTGAGGGGAAAGAGAGAGGTTTCCAAGCTGAGCCATGCTGGCTCAGGAATTCTGGGAGTTGAAGTCCACCAGTCATGAGGGGGCCATAGTTCCCCCATGCTGGCTCAGGGATTCTGGGAGTTGAAGTCCACGAGTCATGAGGGGGCCGTAGTTCCCCCATGCTGGCTCAGGAATTCTGGGAGTTGAAGTCCACGAGTCATGAGGAGGCCATAGTTCCCCCATGCTGGCTCAGGAATTCTGGGAGTTGAGGTCCACCAGTCATGAGTGGGCCAAGTTTGAAGGCCCTTGGTTTAAATATTTAAATATTTTTTCCTCACGGTCACGTGATCAAAATTCAGGCATTTGGGCAGGAGTAGGCAACCTTGGCTCTTTTATGACTGGTGGACTTCAACTCCCAGAATTCCTGAGCCAGCCACGTTGAGGGGAAAGGGAGAGGTTTCCAAGCTGAGCCATGCTGGCTCAGGAATTCTGGGAGTTGAAGTCCACGAGTCATGAGGGGGCCATAGTTCCCCCATGCTGGCTCAGGAATTCTGGGAGTTGAAGTCCACCAGTCATGAGGGGGCCGTAGTTCCCCCATGCTGGCTCAGGAATTCTGGGAGTTGAAGTCCACGAGTCATAAAAGAGCCAAGGTTGTCTACCCCTGCCCTATACCATTTCAGACAAACGGCTGTCCAGTCTGCAAGTGGGTTAATTCAATAACCAGGTTCAATGTGCATAAACCGTTGAAGCTAAGCAGTCATAGTTGAAGGAGCTCATGTGGTTAGATTGTAGCTCGGTGTGTGCTGTTGTAGACCAGGAAATTGGTTCATTTGGGGGTCAAGGATGAGCAAATCATGATTTAAATATGTCAGGTCAACAACAGGTGACTTGTCAGTTATGAGACCGCTGTGCTGGATGGAGACAAAGTTTGTTTATTGGTTTCTCAAATTTTGAAAATCTGAGGGACCCCTGGATGGTGTACAAATACAAGTAGTCCCAGATTTCTGTGGCTAAGTGAGACATTTTCGTGAAGTGAGTTTTGCCCCATTTTACGACCTTTCTTGCCTCACTTGTTAAGTGAAATCGCTGCGGTTGTTAAGTGAGTCACACGGTCGTTAAGCGAATGCAGCTTCCCCCATTGACTTGGCTTGCCAGAACGTTGCAAAAGGGGATCACGTGAACCCCCCCCCCGGGGACGCTGCGACCGTCATAAATACGTTGCCACGTGTGTGAATTTTGATCACGTGACCCCTGGGGGATGCTGCAACGGTCATTCGTGTGAAAAACAGTCGTAAATCACTTTTTTGGCGTCGTTGTAACTTTGGACGGTCACTAAACTAATGGCTGTAAATTGGGGACTGCTTATACAACTTATAAAACTTCGAGGGGTTTTCAGAGGTGATCTAGTCCACCCTGTGGCTTCAGTGGATCTACTAATAATAGTTGCAACTCCTGCCTGTGTTTGAGGACTCATAGTATTGCCTATTCTAGGGCTAGGCAACCTTGCCCCCTTCATGACTCGTGGACTTCAACTCCCAGAATTCCTGAGCCAGCCGTGCTGAGGGGAAAGGGAGAGGTTTCCAAGCTGAGCCATGCTGGCTCAGGAATTCTGGGTGTTGAAGTCCACGAGTCATGAGGGGGCCATAATTCCCCCATGCTGGCTCAGGAATTCTGGGAGTTGAAGTCCACGAGTCATGAGGGGGCCATAGTTCCCCCATGCTGGCTCAGGAATTCTGGGAGTTGAAGTCCACGAGTCATGAAGGGGCCATAGTTCCCCCATGCTGGCTCAGGAATTCTGGGAGTTGGAGTCCACGAGTCATAAAAGAGCCACAGTTGCCTACCCCTGACCTATTCCACCAGTTCTCAACTCCTACAGTACAAACTTTCTCCTAATATTTATTTAACTATTAATCAAATTTATATAGCCGCTTCTCCCCCGGAAGGCAGTTCTGGGTGGTGTACAACCAATGAGCAAAACCGCAGATTAAAAACCTACAGATAATATATACATACATATACAGGTGGGCCTTGACTTACACCAGTTCATTTAGTGACCGTTCAAAGTTACGACGGCACTGAAAAACGTGACTTATGGCAGGTTTTTTACACTGATGAACGTTGGAGCATCCCCATGGTCATGTGATCATGTTTGGCCACTGACTCATATTTATGACGGTCACAACATCCCGACATCACATGATCCCCTTTTCCGACCTTTTGATCAGCAAAGTCAATGGGAGAAAGCCAGATTCACTTAACAACCAGGTTACTAACTTAACAACTGCAGTGATTACACTTAACTACTGTGGCAAGAAAAGTTGTAAAACGGGGGCAAAACTCACTTAGCAAATGTCTCGCTTAACAAGAGAAATTCTGGGCTCAATTGAGGTCATGAGGACTATCTACACCAGGGGTCTTCAAACTTGGCCCTTTTATGACTTGTGGACTTCAACTCCCAGAATTCCTCAACCAGGCGTGTGCCTGGCTGAGGAATTCTGGGAGTTGAAGTCCACCAGTCATAAAAGGGCCAAGTTTGAAGACCCCTGATCTATATTCATAATTAAGCTGTTTTAATTATCTACTCAAGACCTTCCCTGCTACAGATGTCAGGTTGACTATCAGTAGTTTCCTGGGTCTTCCCTCACTTTTTTTTTTAAAGATGCTGACAGTCTTTGCTCTCTTCCACTTTTCTGAAACCTTGCCAGCTTTTAGAGATGCTTCTTCAACCACCTCTGTTGGTTCTTTTGGTAAAATATTATTTAAGGCCATACTTGGAATATTGCATCCACTTTTGGTCGCCACGATAAACAAAAATGTTGAAATTTTAGAAAGAGTGCAGAGAAGAACAACAAAGATGATTAGGGGACTGGAGGCTAAAACATATAAGGAACGGTTGCTGGAATTGGGCATGTCTAGTTTAACGAAGAGAAGGATGAGGGGGGGACAGGATAGCAGTCTTCCAGTATCTCAGGGGCTGCCACAAAGAAGAGGGAGTCAAGCTATTCTCCAAAGCTCCTGAAGGCAGGACAAGAAGGAATGGGTGGAAACTGATCAAGGAGAGAAGCAACCTAGAACTAAGGAGAAAATTCCTGACAGTCAGAACAATTAACCAGTGGAACTACCTGCCTCCAGAAGCGGTGAATGCTCCAACACTGGAAGTTTTTAAGAAGAGACTGGACAGCCATTTGTCTGAAATGGTATAGGGTTCCTGCCTGGGCAGGGGGTTGGACTCGATGACCTCCAAGGTCCCTTCCAACTTTATTATTATTATTATTATTATTATTATTATTATTATTATTATTATTATTATTATTATTATTATTATTATTATTATT
>NW_015390558.1:85333-88731 GCF_001527695.2 Protobothrops mucrosquamatus | reverse complement strand
TGCGTATAAAAAGGGGCGGGGCTTCGATTAAGCAATCACAGTCTCTCTTCATTTTCTTTTCTTTATAAATCCTCTACTACACCTTCCATCCCCCCACAAACTAATACCCCTGCCAGTTTATGGGATATTTAATTCCTGCTATAAACCCTTTGTAGTTTAGGCTTAGGGAATACCCCTTGTAGCAAACAGCAGCCTGCCTCGCTCCTTGCTCCTAAACATGTTTGTAACTCTGCCCGTGGGGATCTGCGGTGTTGTTTTTAATCAGGGTAGCTACCCCCTGCTGAATTGCTGCGACGTTGCAGGTTTTCTCTGCCCTCTCCGGACGTATTCTTTAAAAAAAAAAGAAAAATCTAGTGTGTATTTGTGTGCCATACAGGTAATCTCGATTTGCAACAGTTCATTTAGTGACCGTTCCAAGTTACAACAGCACTGAAAAAAGTGAGTTAGGACCGTTTTTCACACAGGCGACCTGGGTCATGTGATCCAATTTAAGACACTTGTCCCGGGGGGGCTTCACATGATCCCCTTTTGTGACTGTCTGACAAGCAAAGTCAATGGGGAAGTCGGATTCACTTAACGACCGTGTGACTCACTTAACAGCAGTGATTTACTTAACAACGGAGGCAAGACAGGATGTAAAATGGGACAAAATACACTTAACAGCTGTCTCGCTTAGCAACGTAAATTCTGGGCTCAATTGTGGTTGTAAATCAAGGACTACCTATATATACAGGGTTGTGTGTTTGTCGTATGCATCGTGTCCAGAAGAAAGATGGGGATTGGGGCGAGCCCTGCCTGTTAGCAGCTGAAGTCTGATGGTTGTCGAATTAAAAGTTGGAGAATAAAGAATAAAACGACTAATATAAAACCTCTGTTCCATAAACCACAGGTGCACAACTACACAATTACTAAGAGACAGTTACTAAGTGGGTTTTACCCCATGTTATGACCTTTATGGCCATAGTTGCGAAGTGAATCACTCCAGTTGTGAAGTTAGTAGTTAGTTTAAGTGGATCTGACTCTCCCATTGGCTGCTTGTCAGACGGACGCAAAAGGAGATCACACGATCCAGGGACACAGCAATTGTCATAACTGCGTCGGTTGCCAAGTACCTGCATTACGATGATGTCACCCTGGGGAGGCTACAATGTTCGAAAGTGTGAAAAACGGCCACAAGGCCCTTTTTTTCAGTGCCGTTGTGATTTCGAACGGTCACTAAACGAACTGTCGTAAGTGGAGGACTGTCTGTACGTGCCACAAATTTTGATCACGTGACCATAGGGAGGCTGCAACGCTTGCCAGAGTGAAAACAAGGGTCACAACAAGTCCCTTTTTTCAGTGCCGTTGTAACTTCCAGCGGTCACTAAATGAACTGTTATAAATCGAGGACTAGCGGACAACTCTTGACGTCTGTGTAGACCCCGGATTCACCTTGCTTTGTTTCCGAGCCTGGTGTCTTTGCGCGCGCGCGCGCACGCGCGCGCACACACACACACACACACACACACACGCTGAAAAGCAAGAAGCCGGTTAAAATTGCCACCCACTTTGCTCCCATTTTATTATCTATTCTCCCTGGATGCATTCATTCATTCGTCCGTTCCTTCCGTTAATGGGGGCTTTTATCCTACCCTGCTTTATGGGTGTTTTGCTGAATAATGACTTATATAGAAATCATAAAACTCTGTAATTTGCTAGCTTCCTTTCTAGCAAAAAAAAAACAAAAACCCTCAGCCAGCACAGGTGTTGCTTGTACAAACGGTCCTCAGTTTATAACCTATCGTTTAGTGACCGTTCAAAGTGGCCACAGCACTGAAAAAGGGACTTAGGACCATTTTTCACACTTACGACGGTCGCTGCATCTCCAGGGTCACGTGATCAAAATTCAGACGCTTGGCAACTGGCATGTACTTGTGACGGTTGCAGTGTCCCGGGGTCAGGGATCCCCTTTTGCGACAAAGCCAATGGGGAAGTCCGATTCACTTAACAACCATGTTACTAATGTATTAGCTGCGGTGATTCATTTCACGACCGTGGCAAGTAAGGTGATATAATGGGTGAAAACTCGCCTATCAACTGTCTCGTTTAGCAATTGGAAATGTTGGGCTCAAATGTGGTCATAAATCGAGGACTACCTATACGGTCAGCCCTTAAGACAGACGAGGAAAATTAATCCAATTGGTATGTGTGTGTGTGTGTGTGTGTGTGTTGTCCCTGCAAGCCAGGTTGGATTTTTTTTGCAAGTTCCGACAGCCTATTTGAGAACAGTGTTCAGACAGCAGATTTCAAAAATTATTATTATTGTTAATAATAATAATAATAATAATAATAATAATAATAATAATAATAATAATAATAAAGTTGGAAGGGACCTTGGAGGTCATCTAGTCCAACCCCCTGCTCAGGCAGGAAATCCTATACCATTTCGGACAAATGACAAATTGTGGGAGGCTACAGGGAGGGTGCAGGTTAGGTAATGTGAAGCCATAATTGGATGGTTTGATTTTGTTATACGATAGTGAGTGGGGAGAACGCAGGCAGGTTAGCCTGTAAATGATAATTGCATTGTGAGAATGCAAAGATGCGTAAAAGAAACCAGCAGGTTTGCAGAAGGGAAAAAACAGGCGGTGGATAGGTCTAGTTTGGGATTTGGACTATATCAGGGGTCTTCAAACTTGGCCCTTTTATGACTTGTGGACTTCAACTCCCAGAATTCCTCCGCCAGGCACGCGTGCCTGGCGGAGGAATTCTGGGAGTTGAAGTCCACAAGTCATAAAAGGGCCAAGTTTGAAGACCCCTGGACTATATAGTGCAAACTCTGAAACTTTGAGATGTGAGGACTCCAATTCCCAGAATTCCCCAGACAGCCTTGCTCGTCACAATTCAAGGACTACCTGTATCTCAAATGCTGCAATCAAGCTGGTCAGTTGTAAATTGATTTCTAGAGCAACGTTTCTCAACCTCAGCAACTTTAAGATGCAGAGACTCCCGTTGCTGGCTGGAGAATTCTGGGAGTTGAAGTCCCCACCTCTTAAAGACTCGCTGACACAGAGGAACGGGCTACAAAGTGGACTAGTGCAATTAAATAATTCAATCTGGGATCAATCTGGGACAGAACAATTAACCAGTGGAACAACCTGCCTCCAGAAGCGGTGAATGCTCCAACACTGGAAGTTTTTAAGAAGAGACTGGACAGCCATTTGTCTGAAATGGTATAGGGTTTCCTGCCTGAGCAGGGGGTTGGACTAGATGACCTCCAAGATCCCTTCCAACTTCTTCTTCTTCTTCTTCTTCTTCTTCTTCTTCTTCTTCTTCTTCTTCTTCTTCTTCTTCTTCTTCTTCTTCTTCTTCTTCTTCTTCTTCTTCTTCTTCTTCTTCTTCTTCTTCTTCTTCTTCTT
>NW_015390558.1:76913-84536 GCF_001527695.2 Protobothrops mucrosquamatus | reverse complement strand
CAGGAGATCCTACATACCATTTCACACAAATGGTTGTCCATTCTCTTCTTTAAAATCATCAGTGTAAGAGTTTCTTCCGTGTCGGAGAATGATGGTGGAGCTTGGTTGAGTTCTTGCAGACGTTTCATGACCCAACTAGGTAACATCATCAGTGCTAGAAGGGAATGGGAATTGCAGGGAGGAGGAGGAGGAGGAGGAGGAGGAGGAGGACTTGCAAACGTTTCACGACCCAACTATCTAACATCATCAGTGTCAGAGAGAGAGAGAGTGTCTGGCTATGTATTTATACACTAATGGCTTGCCCTATCAATGTTGGTGGGAATGTTGGTGGGGTCGTTGTTCGCCGGTTGTTAGTTTGCTGTAATGGAGAAGCCTAAGAGAAGCTATCGAGTGGGATCCACCATGGAAAGGGGGTCTCTGGTTTGGGGCAGGTGGGATGACCTTTGGCCTCTGCCCTCCTACTTGCAAATCCAAAAATGGCTTGCTCGCATTTGCAAAAGGGGCTGGAATCATAGGGAGGTCCAGTGCAGTGCTTCTCCATCTCTGGCCCTTTAAGACGCGTGGACTTCAACTTTGCTGGCTGGGGAATTCTGGGAGTTGAAGTCCACGCGTCTTAAAGGGCCAGAGATGGAGAAGCACTTTTTTTCCCCTCCCCGAGGCTTCTAAATGCTTTGTTGTTCTGCTGTGGCTCTCCCCACCCACCTGATGCCCGTCCCGTCTCCCTAGAGAGGTTAGAGGGCGGGCTGGAAGGCAAATTCACCCCAGGGAGAGAGAGGGGCCTGGGCCATTTTCCCTTGGAGCTTGCGGGGGGGGGGGCGCCTTGGCACTGCCAAGGGAACTCCAGCAGATGATAACCAGCTGGGGCTGCCCTAGCCAAGCCAAGCACCCCCCCCTTCCCAAACTTTGCAGGGCATCGTCTATAAAACTGCATTGCGTTTTAGGATTTTTTAAAAAAAAATATTTTTTATCTGACCTTACTTTAGTTTAACTTCATTATTTTATTTTATTTTATTTTATTTTATTTTATTTTATTTTATTTTATTTTATTTTATTTTATTTTATTTTATTTATTTATTTTATTTTATTTTATTTTATTTATTTATTTATTTTATTTTATTTTATTTTATTTTATTTTATTATTTTATTTTATTATTTTATTTTATTTTATTTTATTTTATTATTTTATTTTATTTTATTTTATTTTATTTTATTTTATTTTATTTTTTATTTTATCATTTTATTTTATGTATTTTATTTACTTTACTTTACTTTATTTTATTATTTTATTTTATTTAAACTTCCTGACAGTGAGAACAATTAACCAGGGGAACAACCTGCCTCCAGAAGCGGTGAATGTGCCAACACTGGAAGTTTTTAAGAAGAGACTGGACAGCCATGTGTCCGAAATGGTCTAGGGTTTCCTGCCTGAGCAGGGGGTTGGACTAGATGACCTCCAAGGTCCCTTCCAACTTTATTATTATTATTATTACTTTATTTTATTTTATTTTTTATTATTTTATTTTATTTTATTCTATTATTTTATTTTATTTTATTTTACTTTATTTTATTTATTTTATTTTATTTTATTATTTTATTTCATTTTATTTTATTTTATTTTATTTTATTTTATTTTATTTTATTTTATTTTATTTATTTTATTTTATTTTATTATTTTATTATTTCATTTCATTTCATTTCATTTTATTTTATTTTATTTTACTTGATCTTTAACTTACCTTGTTTTAGTGGAGCATGTATTTCAGTCATTAATTAATTAATTAATTAATTAGTGAGATTCTTGAGCTCATCGGCGTGCGCGCGCACGCACACACACACACACACACACACGCACGCACACGCACCCTTATCTCTAATTCTCCCAGTAACCCTGTGAGGTTGGCCTAGGGGTGGAAGCCTTAATGAGGCTGCCCTTGTCAAGAAGGACTTTGGGGGATTTGAACCCGTCTCCCTGGCGATTGTCGTGCATTGTTCGGCCTGGCAACCCCGTGGGCGGTTAGGATTTGTTTTAACGAGACTTTGGGGAAGGAAAGGGAGGCAGCGGCATTTCCCCGTGCATCCCCTTCTTCGGCTTGACGCTCCTCCCAAGGCTGGCAGGCCGGAGCCTGGGCTTTTCCTGAAAAAGCATTTCAATGCAGAAGACCCCAAAGCTGCTGCGTCAGGACCCCCTGCGGCCTGGGCACCGGAGGCCAGCCGGGCACCCTCGGGCGTCCTTTGTCTGGCTCTGGATGGCCTTCTTTCCTTCTTTCCTCCTCCTCCTCCTTCTCCTTTCCCTTCTCCTCCTTTTTTCCTCTTCCTTCTTCTCCTCCTCCTTTCCCTCCTCCTTTTCCCCCTCTTTCTCCTTTCCTTATCCTCCTTTTTTCCTCTTCCTCTTCCTCCTTCTCCTTCTCCTTTTTTCCTCTTCCTCCTCCTCCTCCTCCTCCTCCTTTCCTTTATCCCTTTTTCCCTCTTCCTCTCCTCCTTTCCCTTATCCTCATTTTTTCCTCTTCCTTCTTCTCCTCCTCCTTTTCCCCCTCTTTCTCCTTTCCTTATCCTCCTTTTTTCCTCTTCCNATTTTATTTTATTTTATTTTATTTTATTTTATTATTTATTTTATTTTATTTTATTTTTTATTTTATCATTTTATTTTATGTATTTTATTTAATTTACTTTACTTTATTTTATTATTTTATTTTATTTAAACTTCCTGACAGTTAGAACAATTAACCAGTAGAACAACCTGCCTCCAGAAGCGGTGAATGCGCCAACACTGGAAGTTTTTAAGAAGAGACTGGACAGCCATGTGTCTGAAATGGTGTAGGGTTTCCTGCCTGAGCAGGGGGTTGGACTAGATGACCTCCAAGGTCCCTTCCAACTCTATTATTATTATTATTATTACTTTATTTTATTTTATTTTTTATTATTTTATTTTATTTTATTTTATTCTATTATTTGATTTTACTTTATTTTATTTTATTTTACTGTATTTTATTTTATTTTATTTATTTTATTTTATTTTATTTCATTTCATTTTATTTTATTTTATTTTATTTTATTTTATTTTATTTTATTTTATTTTATTATTTCATTTCATTTTATTTTATTTTATTTGATCTTTAACTTACCTTGTTTTAGTGGAGCATGTATTTCAGTCATTAATTAATTAATTAATTAATTAGTGAGATTCTTGAGCTCATCGACATGCGTGCGCACACGCACACGCACATACACACACGCACCCTTATCTCTAATTCTCCCGGTAACCCTGTGAGGTTGGCCTAGGGGTGGAAGCCTTAATGAGGCTGCCCTTGTCAAGAAGGACTTTGGGGGATTTGAACCCGTCTCCCTGGCGATTGTCGCGCATTGTTCGGCCTGGCAACCCCGTGGGCGGTTAGGATTTGTTTTAACGAGACTTTGGGGAAGGAAAGGGGGGCAGCGGCATTTCCCCCGTGCATCCCCTTCTTCGGCTTGACGCTCCTCCCAAGGCTGGCAGGCCGGAGCCTGGGCTTTTCCTGAAAAAGCATTTCAATGCAGAAGACCCCAAAGCTGCTGCGTCAGGACCCCCTGTGGCCTGGGCACCGGAGGCCAGCCGGGCACCCTCGGGCGTCCTTTGTCTGGCTCTGGATGGCCTCCTTTCCTTCTTTCCTTCTTTCCTCCTCCTCCTCCTTCTCCTTTCCCTTCTCCTCCTCCTTTCCTCTTCACCTTCCTCCTTCTCCTCCGCCTCTTTCCCTTCTCCTTCTCCTTTTTTTCCTCTTCCTCCTCCTCCTTCTTTCCCTTCTCCTCCTTTTTTCCTCTTCCTTCTTCTCCTCCTCCTTTCCCTCCTCCTTTTTCCCCTCTTTCTCCTTTCCTTATCCTTCTTTTTTCCTCTTCCTCTTCCTCCTTCTCCTTCTCCTTTTTTCCTCTTCCTCCTCCTCCTCCTCCTTTCCTTTATCCCTTTTTCCCTCTTCCTCTCCTCCTTTCCCTTATCCTCATTTTTTCCTCTTCCTTCTTCTCCTTCTCCTTTTCCCCCTCTTTCTCCTTTCCTTATCCTTCTTTTTTCCTCTTCCTCTTCCTCTTCCTCCTTCTCCTTCTCCTTTTTTCCTCTTCCTCCTCCTCCTCCTTTCCTTTATCCCTTTTTCCCTCTTCCTCTCCTCCTTTCCCTTATCCTCATTTTTTCCTCTTCCTTCTTCTTCTCCTCGTCCTTTCCCTCCTCCTTTTCCCCCTCTTTCTCCTTTCCTTAACCTCCTTTTTTCCTCTTCCTCCTTCTCCTCTTTCCCTTCTCCTCCTTTTTCCTCCTCCTCCTCCTCCTCCTCCTCCTCCTCCTTTGTTGCTCAAATGCCAAGGCTGGCCCAGGCAAGGATGCCCCTCTGCAGACAGCCTCCACCCCCCTCCTTCAAGAACGCCCCCCACTCTCCACTTGCTCCTGCTCCGGGGCTCTCTGCAGAGACGGGACACACAGAGACCCCATGCCTGGGAGGCGGGGGGGGCGCTGCACCAGCATCCCCCCCTGCCCTGCCCCCCCCTCCTTTGGCTCCAGCAGAAGCCCTTGAGCTGGAGACTGTCACAAAGGTCACTGTGGGCTGGCAGCGCCAGCCTGTTCCTTAGCAACTGGATCCTGCCTCCCCGAGCAGCATCGCTCGCCCGGGCTGCTGTACCAGGAAAAATGCTGACGGCGACGGGAAGGGGGGGGCGCACGGCGGCATCGGGACGGCTTCTCCACCCCGGCCTTTGCAGACGTTTGGAGCAGATCAACCGTGGGTCCTGCAGGCTGCGGGCAGACATCTCTGCCCGCCTCGCGGGCTCTTCTTGGTGGAAGGGAAGCCCCCCAGCTGGCAGGAGCCTTTGTGCCACCCGAGGACGGCCCTGCGGGGTTCGTCTTGGGTGGCACCTCTATTTCCGGTTGACCAGCTGCCACGCTTTTCGGCACAATGGCGTCTTCCTCTCCTGCACCTCAGCTGGTCTGGAGGAGACGTAGCCCTTTCTCTAACCCCCCGGGGGTCTTCAAACTTGGCCCTTTGAGGACTGGTGGACTTCAGCTCCCAGAATTCCTCAGCCAGCCATGCTAGCCCAGGAATTCTGGGAGTTGAAGTCCACGAGTCATGAGGGGGGCCATAGTTCCCCCATGCTGGCTGAGGAATTCTGGGAGTTGAAGTCCGCGAGTCATGAGGGGGCCATAGTTCCCCCCTGCTGGCTGAGGAATTCTGGGAGTTGAAGTCCACGAGTCATGAGGGGGGCCATAGTTCCCCCACGCTGGCTGAGGAATTCTGGGAGTTGAAGTCCGCGAGTCATGAGGGGGCCATAGTTCCCCCATGCTGGCTGAGGAATTCTGGGAGTTGAAGTCCACCAGTCATCAAAGGGCCCAGTTTGATGAGCCCTTGGTTAAGACTACATACCTGTATTATATTTTTTATGAGGGGAAAAGAGGCAGAAATCTTACCCTTGTTCTACATTTAGTGATAATTACCTCTCTTCCAACCGCGGAGCCACAAAGCAGCCCACAAAAATCTGAACTAGGCCTCTATCTACTCTTTTCTTCCAGAATGTTCCTTCAAGATTTCCTCAAAATACTCATACCTGACTTATATATTCTATAGAACAGGGGTCTTCAAACTTGGCCCTTTGATGACTTGTGGACTTCAACTCCCAGAATTCCTCAGCCAAAATGGGGGAACTACGGCCCCTTCATGGCTTGTGGACTTCAACTCCCAGAATTCCTGGGCTAGCATGGCTGGCTGAGGAATTCTGGGAGTTGAAGTCCACAAGTCATCAAAGGGCCAAATTGTTCCAGCCTTGGCAACTTTTACAGGGGTGGGCTTCAGCTCCCAAGCCACCCCCAGCAGCCGTGCCAAGGCAGTTGAGTTGTAATTTAGCAACACAGGTAGTCCTCGGCCTACGACCACGACTGAGCCCAAAATTTCTGTTGCAAAGTGAAAAAATTGTTTTTCCCCATTTTATGACCTTTCTTAGCACGGTTGTTAAGTGAGTCTGGTTTCCCCATTCTGACTTTGCTTGTCAGAAGATCGCAGGAGCTGATCACACGGGCCTAGGGCCCGGCGACCATCATAAATATAAGTCAGTTGCCAAGCATCTGGATTTTGATCACGTGACTACGGGCATGTTCCAACCGTCATAAGTGTGAAAAAGGCTCATAAGTCCTTTTTTTCAGTGCCGTCGTGACTTTGGTCACTAAATGAACTGTTGTAAGTCGAGGAATACCTGTAGTGTAATTTGATTTAGTGCAGTATTTGCCAACCTTGGCATCTCGAAGAAGGGTGGACTTCAACTCCCAGAATCCCCCAGCCATCCTAGCCGAAGCAGTTAGTGTGTATTAGTGTAATTTTTATTAGTGTAATTTGATTTAATGCAATGTTTACCAGCCTTAGCAACTTGAAAAGGGATAGACTTCAAACCCTCGAATTCACCAGCCAAATCAAGGTTTCCTGATCTTGGCAAGTTCAACAGGGGTAGACCTCAATTCCCAGAATCCCCCAGCCAGCCTATTCAATGCAGTTGGGTTCTGATTTAGCATTAGTGTAATTTGATTTAATGCAGTGTTTTCCAACCTTGGCAACTCCCAGAATTCCCCAGCCAGATCCATGTGTCTCAACCTCAGCCACTTGAAGCTGGGTGGACTTCAATTCCCATAATTCCCCAACCAGATCCATGTGTCCCAAACTCAGCCATTTGAAGCTGGGTGGACTTCAACTCCCAGAATTCCCCAGCCAGATCCATATGTCTCAATCTCAGCTATTGAAGCTGGGTGGACTTCAGTTCCCAGAATCCCCCAGCCAGATCCATGTGTCTCAACCTCAGCCACTTGAAGCTGGGTGGACTTCAATTCCCATAATTCCCCAACCAGATCCATGTGTCCCAAACTCAGCCATTTGAAGATGGGTGGACTTCAATTCCCAGAATCCCCCAGCCAGATCCATTTTCTCAACCTCAGCCATTTGAAGCTGGGTGGACTTCAACTCCCAGAATTCCCCAGCCAGATCCATATGTCTCAACCTCAGCTATTGAAGCTGGGTGGACTTCAGTTCCCAGAATCCCCCAGCCAGATCCATGTGTCTCAACCTCAGCCACTTGAAGCTGGGTGGACTTCAATTCCCATAATTCCCCAACCAGATCCATGTGTCCCAACCTCAGCCATTTGAAGATGGGTGGACTTCAATTCCCATAATTCCCCAGCCAGATCCATGTGTCCCAACATCAGCCATTTGAAGATGGGTGGACTTCAACTCCCAGAATCCCTCAGCCAGATCCATATGTCAACCTCAGCTATTGAAGCTTGGACTTCAACTCCCAGAATTCCCCAGCCAGCTTTGTTGGCTGGGGGATTCTGGGAGTTGAAGTCCAGCCCTCTTCAAGTTGCCAAGACTGAGAAACATGTCTTTAACGCTCTCTTCTAATTAATAACCCAGGAATTGGATCCCCTGGGATCTTAGCTTGTATTTGTACCAAAGTCTTACCTGTCCGCTGCCAACTTTTGTCCCCAGAGTGGGCCAAGAGGAGGCAGGTGGCTGGAAGCTGCTGTGCGATTTTGGGATCGGCCCCTTCCTCAAATAGGGGTCTTCCTTGCCCAGCCCTAGGAAGGTGGCGCTGCTGGGGGCATTTGGTACTGTTCAGACGGACATGTTCAGACGGAGC
>NW_015390558.1:59213-71828 GCF_001527695.2 Protobothrops mucrosquamatus | reverse complement strand
TCCTTCCTTCCTTCCTTCCTTCCTTCTTTCCTTCCCATTCCCTTCCTTCCTTCCTCCCTTCTTCCTTCTCATTCCCCTTCTCTCCTTTTTTCTTTCTTTCCTTCTCATTTCCTTCCTTCCCATTCTCTTCCTTTTTTCCCATTCCCTTCCTTCCTATTCTTCTTTCCTTCCTTCTCATTCCCTTTTCTCCTTCTTTCCTTCTTTCCTTCTTTCCTTCCTTTCTTCCTCCTTCCTTCTCATTTCCTTCCTTCCCATTCCCTCCCTCCCTTTCCTTCCTTCCTTCCTCCCTCCCTCCCTCCCTCGCTTCCTTCCTTCCTTCCTTCCTTCACTACCCATTGCACTGTCAGTGATTCTGCCCAGCTTACAACATCACCAAAACAAAATATAAAACAATTAGGATGTTAAAAACATTAATTCACCAGGCATTAAAATGATTAAGTCTTAAAAATTAACAAAAAACTATCTAAAAACGGTCCTGTTCATAGGTAGGTGGAGGCCAAACCTTCTCCATCTGCAAAATGGGGCATCCTTATTTTTGTTTATATTTCCAAGATTTTGCCCCATGGGTGGCTGAGCTAAATCTCATGATATAGAAAAATGCACCAAGGAACAGGCCCCTGCTTGGGTGGATAGGAGAGGTCTCCTCCCTGCTTCCAGCTTCTCTCATTTTCTCCCCATCTAAAATTCACATTCATCAGTTGGGTCTAGGTTAAGGCTCCAGGCTAGAAAGCGGAAGACCATGAATAACAGAGTTGGAAGGGACCTCGGAGGTCTTCTAGTCCAACCCCCTGCTCAAGGAGAAGACCAAGACCAGTCCAGAAAAGTGGCTGTCCGGTCTCTTTTTGAAAACTTCCAGGGATGGAGCATCTACAACTTCTGAAAGCAAGCCCTTCCTCTGGTTAATTTAATTGTTCTAATTGTTAGGAAATTTCTCCCTAAAATGAGTTCAAGTCCTGCCTTAGGCATGAAAGCCAGCTGGGTAAGCCTGAGCCAATCAGCAGGAGATGGTGAGTTCTTGTCTCGCCTTAGGCCTTAACGCCAGCTGGGTGACTTTGGGCTAGGCCAGGGGTAGGCCACCTTGGCTCTTTTATGACTGGTGGACTTCAACTCCCAGAATTCCTCAGTTTGGAGACTCCATGACCTAGGCCAGGGGTAGGCAACCTTGGCTCTTTTATGACTGGTGGACTTCAACTCCCAGCATTCCTGAGCCAGCCATCCTGAGGGGAAAGGGAGAGGTTTCCAAGCTGAGCCATGAATGGCTGAGGAATTCTGGGAGTTGAAGTCCACGAGTCATGAAGGGGGCCGTAGTTCCCCCATTCTGGCTCAGGAATTCTGGGAGTTGAAGTCCACGAGTCATAAAAGAGCCAAGGTGGCCTACCCCTAGGCTAATCCCTCTCCCTCAGCTTAACCCACCTCATAGGGTTGTTGTTTTAGGGAAGATAGGAGGAGGAAGGACTATTGTGTATATTCACGACTTTTAGTTATTTATATAAACAGGGGCAGGAAAGAAAGAAAAGAAAAAGAAGGAGAAAAAGAAAGAAAAGAAAAGAAAGGAAAAAAAAGAAACTGAAAAAGAGAAAGAATCAGAAAATGACAAAAAGAGGGAGGAAAGGAAGAGAAAGAAAGGAAGGAAGAAAAAAAGAGGGAAGGGTGGGGGCCACATTTCCTTGGTTTTGTGCTGGAGGAGCTCAGGGTTAGCAGCCCCCCAGCTACCAGAATCAACCCCAGATCTTCTTCTGAGCTGGGGTTTTCCATTTGCAAATTCAATAGCCCCCCCAATCCTGGTCAGGAGCAAATCTCTGCTGCTTTCCTGTGAATTTTGATCAGGGGTAGTCAACCTTGGCTCTTTTATGACTCGTGGACTTCAACTCCCAGAATTCCTGAGCCGGCCATGCTGAGGGAAAAGGGAGAGGTTTCCAAGCTGAGCCATGCTGGCTCAAGGATTCTGGGAGTTGAAGTCCACCAGTCATAAAAGAGCCAAGGTTGACTACCCCTGCTTTTGATGGTTGATCTTGGCTGAAAAAGCAGCGAGGGGCAGATATTGTGGCCAGACACCCCCTTTCCAGGGCTGGCTCATGTCACTGAAGGAGGAGGGCAGTGGGGTGGACAGGCGCACAGGTCAAGGGGGGGCTCGGTGTGTGGGGGGGGGGTGTCTCCTGGCCTCAGGTGCTCTGCTCCAAGGAGGGGGACAAGGGATAATGGTTGCATTGCATCAGTCGGCGTCCCCTGGGTTGCAGTGTCGTCAGGCCAATTACACAATTGGAATAATCTCGGTAATGATGTCATGGCACAGGGGACACCCCCCTCCCCTCCCCTCCCCAATTCTTGGATGGATAGATGTTCACACAGATGCTAAGCCAGAGAGGTGCAGCCTCGGCATCTTGAGGACCGGTGGACTGCCAGAATTCCCCAGCCAGCAAGGCACAACTTTGAGTTCTTTATAAAAAGGAAGGAAAGAAAGAAAAAGAAAGAAAGAAAGAAAGAAATAAAAAAGAAAGAAAGAAAGAAAGAGAAAGAAAAAGAAAGGAAAGAAAGAGAGAGGGAGGGAGGGAGGATAGATGGAAGGAAGGAAAGAAAGGAAGGAAGGGAGGGAGGGAGGATGGAAGGAAGAAGGGAGGGAAGGAGGGAAGGAGAGACGGCAGGAGGGAAGGAAATGAAGGAAGGAAAGGAGGGAGAATAGAAAGGAAGGGAAGGAGAGGATGGAAGGAAGGAAATGGTGAGAGGAAAGAAGGAAAGGAAAAAGAAAGAAAGGAAGGAAGAAAGGAAGAAAAAGAAAGGAAGCAAGCAAGCAAGTTGGCTGGCTGGGGAATTCTGGGAGTTGAAGTCAACAGGTCTTCAAGGTGCCAAGGTTGAANTCTATTCTATTCTATTCTATTCTAGAAAAGGACCAGGGGTGACATGATAGCAGTCTTGCAGTATTTGAGGAAGAGGGAAGAGGGTTAATTTATTTTCCATAATATCAGAAGGCAGGACAAGAAGCCACGGATGGAAACTGATCAAGGAGAGAAGCAACCTGGAACTAAGGAGAAACTTCCTGACAGTGAGGACGATTAATCAGTGGAACAGCTTGCCTCCAGAAGTTGTGGGTGATCCATCACTGGAGGTTTTTAAGAAGAGACTGGACAGCCATTTGTCTGAATTGGTATAGGGTATCCTAGCCGAGCAGGGGGTTGGACTAGAAGACCTCCAAGGTCCCTTCCAACTCTTGTTATTCTGACAGGGAGGACATTTAACCAGTGGAACTTCTTGCCTCCGGAAGTTGTGGGCGCTCCATCCCTGGAGGTTTTCAAGGAAGAGATTGGGCAGCCATTTGTCCCAAATAGTATATATACACGTAGCAAATAAATATTTAATATTTATTTGCTACGTATATGTAGGGATGTGGGTCTATACAGATGTTGTTCATAGTATGTATTAGGCGTGTGTCATGTATGTGTTTCACTTTGTGAGCGGGCAACTAAATTTCATTTTTGATGTGTGCCATTGTGCCCACAGTATAAAAATGACAATAAAGGTGATCTTATCTTATCTTATCTCCTGCTTGAGCAAGGGGAGTTGGACTAGAAGACCTCCAAGGTCCCTTCCAGCTGTGGGATTCTACCTTGGGCCAGTGCGGTTGCCCACCCAAGGGCCTTTCTGCCCTCGCCTCTCCAGCCACACGGGCCAAGGCCGGACTCTGCGCCAAGGAGAGACAGCTTTGCTTTCTCAACAGCCCAGCAGGGTGGAAACCTCCAAACGCGGTTTAAAAAAAACTAGGCGGCTTGGAAGCTGGCAGGAAGCGATCTTCTGCAGCGACAGGAAGTGGGATCCAGCTGGTATCAGCCCCGTTGCCTGCAGCCAGAAGGACTCATTGATAGCTGCAGACCCCAAGTGCAGAGGCCACCGAGGGGAGAGCCGCCAGCCCCTTCCCACCCAGCCCCCAGCCTTAACCTTACTAGGACCTCCCTTCCCAGCCCTCTTTAAGTTGGCTCTATGTTCCCAAGGGGGATTCGCCATCTGTGCCCCCCCCCCGGAAGCTCTGCTAGCTGGGAGGGGGATGGCACTGCTGCAGACCTCTCCCCCCCTTGCCTCTCCCGGGGTCCCCATTGGGGGACACCCATCCCCTTTACCAGTAGATTACACCCCCCCCCCGAGTAAAATGTGTGTGCGTGTCTTGTTTTGCACTTGGCGTTGGGAAGGGAAGGTGGAGACGGCCGTCCTATATATTACGGGTGGGGGTGCTGCCCTTTTCAGGAGCAGCTCTTAGCTTGGGGAATTGGAGAGGGGGGGGGGATCTTGTGATGCTGGAGGGGAGAACATATTCTGGGCAGGCCCCACCAGAGTAGTGATAATGGGCAGAGCAACGTGACAGAGATAAATTTGCCCAGTTTAGGGCGACGTTTTTCAACCTCAGCAGCTTTAAGATGAGTGGACTTCGACGGAGGAGGAGGAGGAGGAGGAGGACTACTGTGGGGTCCTTGGTGTTCTCTGAGCTTGGTTGCAGACATTTCATTATCCAATTAGGGAACATCATCAGTGCTAGAAGGGAGTCGGGTGGGAGGAGGAGGAGGAGGAGGAGGACGACGACGACTGTGGGGTCCCTGGTGTTCTCATAGTTGGGTTGTTTTCTTGCAAACATTTCATGACCCAACTAGGTAACATCATCAATGCCAGAAGGGAGGGCGGCTTGCTCTCTGTTTATATACTACGTAGAGGCTTGCCCTGTCAATATTGATGGAAGTGTTGTTGTTGGTTCCTGCATTTGGCTGTTTGTCTCCTTGTTTTGTTTGCCTGGGCTGGTAGTTCCTTGAATGGAGTGCTGCTTAGGCTGGATTATTCGTCTAGTGCAGGGGTAGGCAACCTTGGCTCTTTTATGACTGGTGGACTTCAACTCCCAGAATTCCTGAGCCAGCCACGCTGAGGGGAAAGGGAGAGGTTTCCAAGCTGAGCCATGCTGGCTCAGAGAATTCTGGGAGTTGAAGTCCACAAGTCATAAAAGGACCAAGTTTGAAGATCCCTGGTTTAAATATTTAAATATTTTTTCCTCACGGTCACATGATCAAAATTCAGGCATTTGGGCAGAGATAGGCACCCTTGGCTCTTTTATGACTGGTGGACTTCAACTCCCAGAATTCCTGAGCCAGCCACGCTGAGGGGAAAGGGAGAGGTTTCCAAGCTTAGCCATGCTGGCTCAGGAATTCTGGGAGTTGAAGTTCGTGAGTCATAAAAGGGCCAAGGTTGCCTACCCTGGTCTAGTGTTAATCTTGGTGTTACTCTCTGCTTATCTGTGTGGGGAAGTGTTTGATTGGTCTTTGAGGGCTGTCAGGTTGTCTCTTTTGAACGGTGTGTAGATGATGTTTGCCTCTATGTACCTGTGGATGGCTGATCTGTCCGAATGCCAGGCCTCCAGGGGGGAGCCAAGGATGAGGTGGGCAGAGGCACCTGGATTTTGCTGGGGTGTTTTTTTTTTATTGTTTTCTGGTTGTCATTGCGGGAAGCTATGCAGAGTTGTGTTCTTTAGATGGGCAGCTGTACAAATCTTTTCAATAAATCCATACGTGGTGTCTTCACTACAAGAAGTCTGGTCTGATGAACCTTAAAGGATGAGTAGGAAATTGGATATATTTTGCGAAGGTACAGGGAAAGAAAGCAAGGGGTTTTGAAGATAGAACAGAACAGAATAGAATTATAGATAGAATAGAATTATTGGTCAGAGTATAGAGTAAAGTAGAGTAGAGTAGAGTAGAGTAGAGTAGAGTAGAGTAGAGTAGAGAATAGAATAGAATAGAATAGAATAGAATAGAATAGAATAGAATAATAGAATAGAATAGAATAGAATAGAATTATGGATAGAATAGAATTATGGATAGAATAGAATTATGGATAGAATAGAATAGAATAGAATTATGGATAAAATAGAATTATTGGTTAGAACAGAGAGTAGAATAGAATAGAATAGAATAGAATTATGGATAGAATAGAATAGAATAGAATAGAATAGAATAGACTAGAATAGAATAGAATAGAATTATGGATAGAATAGAATAGAATAGAATAGAATTATGGGATAGAATAGAATAGAATAGAATTATGGGATAGAATAGAATAGAATAGAATTATGGATAGAATAGAATAGAATAGAATAGAATAGAATAGAATAGAATAGAATTATGGATAGAATAGAATAGAATAGAATTATGGATAGAATAGAATTATGGATAGAATAGAATAGAATAGAATAGAATAGAATTATGGGATAGAATAGAATAGAATAGAATAGAATAGAATAGAATAGAATAGAATAGAGCTGGAAGGGGCCTTGGAGGTCTTCTAGTCCAGCCCCCTATACCATCTCAGACAGGTGATTGTCTAGCCTCTTCTTAAAAATTTCCAATGATGGAGTGCCCACGATTTCTGGGGGTAGCAGTCCTCGGCTTATGTTCATTTAGTGACCGTTCAAAAATACGACGACACTGAACGAAGTGACCTTTTAAATGTTTTTCACACTTATGACCTTTGCAGCCTCCCCGTGGCCATGTGGTCAAAATTCAGACAACCTGGCAACGGACTCATATTTATGACGGTCACGGTGTCCCGTGATCCCCATTTGCAACCTTCTGGCAAGCAAAATCAATGGGGAAAGCCAAATTCACTTAACAACCGTGTACCTAATTTAACAACTGCAGTGATTCACTTAATGACTGAGGTAAGAAAGGTTGTAAAATGGAGCAAAATGCGTTTAGCAACTGTTTTTGGCTTAACAACAGAAATTTTGGGCTCAGATGTGGTCATAACTGGAGGACTACCTGTGTGAAAAACAGCCCAACCCTGTCATGGATTGAACCACAAAAAATATTGTATTGTCTGAAGCTTTGCCTGTTTTTTCCATTTACTCTTTATTAGATTTTTTTTATCTTTGTTTTTATAAATGACGCAAGGCAGTGAATATATGTAATGCTCTTTCCTTCTCCTATTTCCCCCAAAATAATGCTGTGAGGTGGGTTCAGCTGAGAGAGATTGACTGACCCAAAGCCACCCAGCTGGCTTCCATGGCTAAGGCAGGACTAGAACTCACCGTCTCCTGGTGATTGGCTCAAAGTCACCTAGCTGGCTTTCATGGTTAAGGCGAGACTAGAACTCACCGTCTCCTGGTGATTGACCCAAAGTCACCCAAGTGACTTTCCTGGCTAAGGCGAGACTAGAACTCACCGTCTCCTGGTGATTGGCCCACAGTCACCTAGCTGGCTTTCCTGGCTAAGGCAAGACTACAACTCACAGTCTCCTGGTGATTGACTGAAAGACCCCCATCCAGTTTCGTTCCTGAGGCCGGACTACAACTCAGCATCTCCTAGATTACAGGCCAGCACCTTAACCACTGGGCCAAACTGCCATTTTATGTGCAATTCCCATGAAAAACAGGCGGATTTTCAATCTTACTGTCCTGGCCGCCATCTCGTCTTTTCTTTTTTTAACCATACCTGTGGACACCCCTGGTTGCATAGCTCCCCCCCCCCCCACAAAGGCCTCCATGGAGATACTTGAATTTGGGTGGGTTATTATGGGTTATTATATAATTTCTTCAATGCTGCAGGTGTCTTTGAATGGAAACCAGGGAGGGTGTTGTGGGGTTCAAGATCCAGGAAGGGAGAAAGGCGAAAGATGGAAATACATTTAATTTAATTTAATTTAAAGCAGACTCATTAAACCCAGTTAATGGGATTACTTGAAGAGGACAAAGAGAGTCTGGATTTTAGATATCCCATCACTGCCATGAAGAGAGTCAGTCAGAAAATCCCTCCAACTTTCATCAGCTCCTTTTGTGCTTAGTGGTTGCCTTCACACCACACATATACCCTGTGGAATGAATTGCAGGTAGTCCTCAATTTATGACCACTGGGAGGTGGTTAAATGAGTCCCGTCTGCTTTGATGATCTCCTTTGCCCGTCATTAAGCAAACTTGGCTTCCTCTATGGACTCAGTTTGTCAGAAGCTGGGAAAGTTGCAGATTGTGATTACGTGACTCTGGGACGTTTCAATTGCCGTAAATACATTTCATCATGGAATTAAGGAGAAACTTCCTGACAGTGAGGACAATCAACCAGTGGAGCTCTTTGCCACCAGAAATCCTGGGCGCTCCATCACTGGAGGTTTTTAAGAAGAGACTAGACAGTCACTTGTCTGAGATGGTGTAGGTTCTCCTGCCTGAGCAGGGGGCTGGACTAGAAGACCTCCAAGGTCCCTTCCAGCTCTATTCTAATACTATAATAGTCGTAAAGTGTGGGAAACAGCCCTAAGTCGCTGTTTTCACTGCCATTGTAACTTTAAACAGTTACTAAATGAATATTTGTAAGTTAATGTCTGATTGTAATCCATTCTACATGTTGATTGGGATGTACTGACCAATCCGGCTTGGTTCAAATACAGTAATCCTCAACTTACAACCACAATATTTACATCGCTAAGTGAAACATTTGTTAGGTGAGTTTTGCCCCATTTTACGAGCTTTCTGGTCATAGTCGCGAAGCGAATCACTGCGGCCGTTAAGTGAGTCACACGGTTGGTAAGTGAGTCTGGCTTCCCCCATTAACTTTGCTCGTCAGAAGATTGCAAAAGGGGGGGGAAATCATGTGACACCTCCCCCTCCCGGAACCGTCATAAATGTGAGTCGTTTGTCAAGCCTCTGAATTTTGCATCACGTGACCGCGGAGACGCTGCAACCGTCGTAAATGCGAGTTGGTTGCCAAGCATGTGAATTTTGCATCACGTGACCGCGGAGACGCTGCAGCCGTCACAAATGCAAGTTGGTTGCCAGGTGTCTGAATTTTTGGATCACGTGACCGCGGAGACGCTGCAGCCATCATAAATGCGAGTCGGTTGCCAAGCATGTGAATTTGGGATCACCTGACCGCGGAGACGCTGCAGCCGTCATAAATTCGAGTCGGTGGCCAAGCGTCTGAATTTTGGACTGTGTGACCGCGGAGACGCTGCAATTGTCGTAAATGCGAGTCGGTTGCCAAGCCTCTGAATTTTGCATCACGTGACTGTGGAGACGCAACCGTCGTAAATGCGAGTCGGTTGCCAAGCATGTGAATTTTGGATCACCTGACCGCGGAGACGCTGCAGCCGTCATAAATGCGAGTCGGTTGCCAAGCGTCTGAATTTGGGATCACGTGACTCTGGGGGTAGGCTGCGACCGTCGTTAAGTGTGAACAAGGGCCCCAAGCCCCCGCTTTCACTGACCTTGGCACTCTGAAAATGGTCACTAAATGAACTGCTGTACCTCGAGGACTGCCGGCCTGGGGAGAGGCGGCGGAGAGAGAGAAACTTTGGCGAGCCAGCCGAAAGGGCGGGCAGGTGGCGGGCCAGGTGCGCCAGGTGCGGCGNATAGAATAGAATAGAATAGAATAGAATAGAATAGAATAGAATAGAATAGAATTATGGATAGAATAGAATAGAATAGGATAGAATAGAATTATGGATAGAATAGAATAGAATAGAATTATGGGATAGAATAGAATAGAATAGAATTATGGGATAGAATAGAATAGAATAGAATAGAATAGAATTATGGATAGAATAGAATAGAATAGAATAGAATAGAATTATGGATAGAATAGAATAGAATAGAATTATGGGATAGAATAGAATAGAATAGAATAGAATAGAATAGAATAAATAGAATAGAATAGAATAGAGCTGGAAGGGGCCTTGGAGGTCTTCTAGTCCAGCCCCCTATACCATCTCAGACAGGTGATTGTCTAGCCTCTTCTTAAAAATTTCCAATGATAGAGTGCCCACGATTTCTTGGGGTAGCAGTCCTCGGCTTACGTTCATTTAGTGACCGTTCAAAAATACAACGACACTGAACGAAGTGACCTTTTAAATGTTTTCACACTTATGACCTTTGCAGCCTCCCCGTGGCCAAAATTCAGACAACCTGGCAACGGACTCATATTTATGACGGTCACGGTGTCCCGTGATCCCCATTTGCAACCTTCTGGCAAGCAAAATCAACAGGGAAAGCCAAATTCACTTAACAATCGTGTACCTAACTTAACAACTGCAGTGATTCACTTAATGACTGAGGTAAGAAAGGTTGTAAAATGGAGCAAAATGCGTTTAGCAACTGTTTTTGGCTTAACAACAGAAATTTTGGGCTCAGATGTGGTCATAACTGGAGGACTACCTGTGTGAAAAACAGCCCAACCCTGTCATGGATTGAACCACAAAAAATATTGTATTTTCTGAAGCTTTGCCTGTTTTTTCCATTTACTCTTTATTAGATTTTTTTATCCCTTCTTTATTGTTTTTATAAATAACGCAAGGCAGTGAATATATGTAATGCTCCTTCCTTCTCCTATTTTCCCCAAAACCACAGCCCTGTGAGGTAGGTTCAGCTGAGAGAGATTGACTGACCCAAAGCCACCCAACTGACTTTCATGGCTAAAGCGAGATTAGAACTCACCGTCTCCTGGTGATTGGCCCAAAGTCACCTAGCTGGCTTTCCTGGCTAAGGCGAGACTAGAACTCACCGTCTCCCGATGATTGACTGAAAGACCCCCATCCAGCTTCGTTCCTGAGGCTGGACTATAACTCACCATCTCCTGGATTACAGGCCAGCACCTTAACCACTGGGCCAAACTGCCATTTTATGTGCAATTCCCATGAAAAACAGGCGGATTTTCAATCTTATTGTCATGGCCGCCATCTCCGTCTTTTCTTTTTTTAACCATACCTGTGGACACCCCTGGTTGCATACCCCCCCCACAAAGGCCTCCATGGAGATACTTGAATTTGGGTGGGTTATTATGGGTTATTATATAATTTCTTCAATGCTGCAGGTGTCTTTGAATGGAAACCAGGGAGGGTGTTGTGGGGTTCAAGATCCAGGAAGGGAGAAAGGCGAAAGATGGAAATACATTTAATTTAATTTAATTTAAAGCAGACTCATTAAACCCAGTTAATGGGATTACTTGAAGAGGACAAAGAGAGTCTGGATTTTAGATATCCCATCAATGCCATGAAGAGAGTCAGTCAGAAAATCCCTCCAACTTTCATCAGCTCCTTTTGTGCTCCTTAGTGGTTGCCTTCACACAACACGCATACCCTGTGGAATGAATTGCAGGTAGTCCTCAATTTATGACCACTGGGAGGTGGTTAAATGAGTCCCGTCTGCTTTGATGATCTCCTTTGCCCGTCATTAAGCAAACTTGGCTTCCTCTATGGACTCAGTTTGTCAGAAGCTGGGAAAGTTGCAGATTGTGATTACGTGAGTCTGGGACGTTTCAACTGCCGTAAATACATTTCATCATGGAATTAAGGAGAAACTTCCTGACAGTGAGGACAATCAACCAGTGGAACTCCTTGCCACCAGAAATCCTGGGCGCTCCATCACTGGAGGTTTTTAAGAAGAGGCTAGACAGTCACTTGTCTGAGATGGTGTAGGCTCTCCTGCTTGAGCAGGGGGCTGGACTAGAAGATCTCCAAGGTCCCTTCCAGCTCTATTCTAATACTATAAATAGTCGTAAAGTGTGGTTAACAGCCCTAAGTCGCTGTTTTCACTGCCATTGTAACTTTAAACAGTTACTAAATAAATATTTGTAAGTCAAGGTCTGACTGTAATCCATTCTACATGTTGGTTGGGATGTACTGAGCAATCCGGCTTGGTTCAAATACAGTAATCCTCAACTTACAACCACAATATTTACATCGCTAAGTGAAACATTTGTTAGGTGAGTTTTGCCCCATTTTACGAGCTTTCTGGTCATAGTTGCGAAGCGAATCACTGCGGCTGTTAAGTGAGTCACACGGTTGTTAAGTGAGTCTGGCTTCCCCCATTAACTTTGCTCGTCAGAAGGTCGCAAAAGGGGGGGAAATCATGTGACACCTCCCCCTCCCAGAACTGTCATAAATGTGAGTCGGTTGCCAAGCGTCTGAATTTTGGATTGTGTGACTGCGGAGATTCTGCAACCGTCGTAAATGCGAGTCAGTTGCCAAGCATGTGAATTTGGGATCACCTGACCACGGAGACGCTGCAACCGTCATAAATGCGAGTCGGTTGCCAAGCCTCTGAATTTTGCATCACATGACCACGGAGACACTGCAACCGTCGTAAATGCGAGTCGGTTGCCAAGCGTCTGAATTTTGGATTGTGTGACCACGGAGACGCTGCAACCGTCATAAATGCGAGTCGGTGGCCAGGCGTCTGAATTTTTGGATCACGTGACCGCGGAGACACTGCAGCCGTCATAAATGTGAGTCAGTTGCCAATCGTGTGAATTTTGGATCACCTGACCGCGGAGACGCTGCAGCCGTCATAAATGTGAGTCGGTTGCCAAGCATGTGAATTTTGGATCACCTGACCGCGGAGACGCTGCAGCCGTCATAAATGCAAGTCGGTGGCCAAGCGTCTGAATTTTTGAATCGCATGACTGCGGAGATGCTGCAGCCGTCATAAATGCGAGTCGATGGCCAAGCGTCTGAATTTGGGATCACGTGACTCTGGAGGGAGGCTGCGACCGTCGTTAAGTGTGAACAAGGGCCCCAAGCCCCCGCTTTCACTGACCTTGGCACTCTGAAAATGGTCACTAAATGAACTGCTGTACCTCGAGGACTGCCGGCCTGGGGAGAGGCGGC
>NW_015390558.1:56745-57928 GCF_001527695.2 Protobothrops mucrosquamatus | reverse complement strand
TCTCTCTCTCTATCCCCCTCTCTCTCTATCATCTGTCTATCATCTGTCACGCCACCTCTCTATCTCAGATTTCCATGTATTTCTATCCTCTTTCCGAATCTCTCGATTTATCAATCATCCTCTCTCTCTAATTTTAAAACCCCTCATCTCCCTCAGAAATTTGTGCATTTGTGCAATGCACAAATAAAATAGAAAAAAAACCCCACAGAAAACAGATATCAAATTTAAAAAGAGGCAAAGGATGTTAAAAATGAATCAAATGGTCTGTGTGTGGGGGGGGGCGCTTTCAGGGCACTAAGCAGCCCCTCTGTGCCCCCCCCTTGCAAGGTTTGAAGCCTTTCTGGAAGGCCAGGAGGGTGGGGGCCACTTCGCCTTTGGGGGGCGAGGTGTCCTCTGTCCCTCATGGGGCCCCAGAAGACCCCTCCCCCGAGCCCACCGCTCCTCCAAACTAAAGGACCCCAGGGGTCTTCATGGCCTCCCCCCCCTCTCCTTTAAGATCTCCCATCTGCTTTGCCTTCTCCAGGGATGGAGATTCCTGGAGGGGGGGGGAGTTGAAGGTAACAGACTGGCACAGGCTGAAGTGGGGAGGGGGCTCAGCCTGGCTAGACCAGAGACCCCTGGACCCCTGGTGCAGAGAGGGTGGGGGCTTGTTGTAGCCAATCAGCTTGGGCTCAGCTGCCAGGGGCTTGAGACTCAGGTGAGGGAGTGGACCGGGCGGCAGGTGGCTAGATGCCTGGCAGGTGGGGGCAGGGGGTGGGTGGGCTTCAAGACCCTTCCCCCTGACCATCTGTGTGTCCAGCCTGGGGGGGGTGGAAGAGGAGAGCCAGGTAGAGCAAGGACATCTTCATCGGTCTTTTATTTATTCATTAATTTTATAGGTGAGGGGGGTCTTTGGTGGTCTTTGCTTGCTTTGTTGCGGACGTTTGATTAGTTTCCATCCGTTGCTTCTTGTTCTGCCTTCTGGTCCTTTGGAAAGTAAGATCACCCCCCCCCTCTTCTTTGGGGCAGTCTACCCCCCCCAAATATTGGAAGACTGCTATCGTGTCCCCCCCCCAGTCCTTCTTTTCTCTAGACTGGCCGTTCCCAATTCCTGCAACCGTTTCTTCTTCTTCTTCTTCTTCTTCTTCTTCTTCTTCTTCTTCTTCTTCTTCTTCTTCTTCTTCTTCTTCTTCTTCTTCTTCTT
>NW_015390558.1:46227-53586 GCF_001527695.2 Protobothrops mucrosquamatus | reverse complement strand
CCAGAATTCCTGAGCCAGCATGGGGGAACTACGGCCCCCTCATGACTCGTGGACTTCAATTCCCAGAATTCCTGAGCCACCATGGGGGAACTATGGCCCCCTCATGACTGGTGGACTTCAACTCCCAGAATTCCTGAGCCAGCATGGGGGAACTATGGCCCCCTCATGACTGGTGGACTTCAACTCCCAGAATTCCTGAGCCAGCATGAGGGAACTATGGCCCCCTCATGACTGGTGGACTTCAACTCCCAGAATTCCTCAGCCAGCATGGCTCAGCTTGGAAACCTCTCCCTTTCCCCTCAGCATGGCTGGCTGGGGAATTCTGGGAGTTGAAGTCCACGAGTCATAAAAGAGCCAAGGTTGCCTACCCCTGCTCTAAATCTAGAAATAGTCTGTGCTGTATAAATTTAGCCTTTCTCAAGCAAAAACCACTTTAAGACGGGGGGACTTCAACTCCCAGAATTCCCCAGCCAGCCATGCTTAAATAAATCATTTAAATAAATGTTTTGCTTACCAATAGAAATTTTAGGCTCAATTGTGGTTGTACCTCCTTCGGTCTCCCCCAACACACAGGTGTGAGGTTTGTGTGTATTACGGCACAGGTGTGAGGTTTATGTGTGTGACAACACAGGTGTGAGGCTTTTGCGTGTGACAACACAGGTGTGAGGGTTTTGCGTGTGACAACACAGGTGTGAGGGTTTTGCGTATGACAACACAGGTGTGAGGGTTATGTGTGTTACAGCACAGGTGTGAGGCTTATGTGTGTGACAACACAGGTGAGGTTGTGTATGTGACAACACAGGTGTGAGGGTTTTGCATGTGACAACACAGGTGTGAGTGTTGTGTGTGTTATGGCACAGGTGTGAGGGTTGTGTGTGTTACGGCACAGGTGAGGTTTGTGTGTGTGACGGCACAGGTGTGAGGTTTGTGTGACAAAGGTGTGAGGTTTGTGTGCGTGACAACACAGGTGTGAGGTTTGTGTTACGGCACAGGTGTGGTTTGTGTGTGTGACAACAGAGGTGTGAGGTTTGTGTGTGACAACACAGGTGTGAGGTTGTGTGTGACAACACAGGTATGAGGGTTTTGCGTGTGACAGCACAGGTGTGAGGGTTGTGTGTGTTATGGCACAGGTGTGAGGTTTGTGTGTGTGACGGCACAGGTGTGAGGTTTGTGTGACAAAGGTGTGAGGTTTGTGTGTGTGACAACACAGGTGTGAGGGCTGTGTATAACAACACAGGTGTGAGGGTTGTGTATGAGACAACACAGGTGTGAGGGTTGCGTGTGACAACACAAGTGTGAAGTTTGTGTGTGAAAACACAGGTCTGAGGGTTGTGTGTGTTATGGCACAGGTGTGAGGTTTATGTGTGTGACAAGTGTGAGGTTTGTGTGACAACACAGGTGTGTGGGTTGTGTGTGTGAACGCAGGTGTGACCTTTGTGTGCGCCACGACACAGGTGTGAGGTTTGTGTGTTACAGCACAGGTGTGAGCTTTCTGTGTGCGACAACACAGGTGTCAGCATTGTGTGTGCGACAACACGGGTGTCAGCATTGTGTGTGTGACAACACGGGTGTGAGCTTTGTGTGTGTGACAGCACAGGTGTGAGCTTTGTATGCGTGACGACACAGGTGTGAGCTTTGCGTGTGCCAAGGCAACTGGGGTGAAATCCGTGTGTGTGTGTGTGTGAGCCTGTGTGTGTAATTACTTAAAGGCATAATAACTGAAAAGCTGGGCATTGTGAGTCACCCGGCCCTGGGCAGCCAGAAGGGAGCTGTTGTGCGTGTTGTGTGGCTGTGTCAACCCAGCAAATCTTTCCCCCCACATCAATGGAGCGCGTGGGGGGGGTGTCAACCCAGCAAATCTCCCCCCCAATGGAGTGTGTGGGGGGGTCCAACCTCACCCCCCTTTCTGTCTGTCTTTGCTGGAGCAGGGGAGGGAGGGAGGGCGTGCCAGCCCCTCTGTTCCCCCCCNTCCTGCAGCACCCCCCCCTGCTTGCAAATCCCCCCCCCAGACTAACGGGGCTCCCCTGGGCTCTTGCAGGGGGCCGACGGCCTGTCGGAGCCGGAGGGCGTCGCACTCAAGCGCGTGGCGGTGGTGGAGGACTTCTTCGACATCATCTACGCCATGCACGTGGAGAGCTCGGCCGAGCCGGGCAAGGCGCCCAAGCACGCCGGGCAGAAGAAGACCTACCGGGCGGTGAGCTGGGCACCCCAAACCCCCCCCGTACCTGTCGCCTTGGTGGGGCAGGGGAGGAGGGAGGAGGAGGAGGGAGGAGGGAGGAGGAGGCGATGGCAGGCAGGGGAGGAGGGTGGGTGGCAAGGGAGGGGGAATCCGGGGGGGGGAGGAGGAGGAGGAGGGGAAGGAATGGTGGAGAAGGAAAAGAAGAGGAGGAGGAGAAGAGGAGAAGGAAAAAGGAGAAGGGGAAGGAGAAGGAATGGTGGAAAAAGAGGAGGAGGAATGGAGGAGGAGGAGGAGGAGGAGGAGGAGGAGAAGGAGGAGGAGGAGGAAGAAGAGAAAGGGAAGGAATGGTGCAGAAGGAAAAGAAGAGGAGGAGAAGAAGAGGAGAAGGAAAAGGAGAAGGGGAAGGAGAAGGAATGGTGGAAAAAGAGGAGGAGGAGGAATGGAGGAGGAGGAGGAGGAGGAGGAAGAGAAGGGGAAGGAACGGTGGAGAAGGAGAAGGAGGAGGAATAATGGTGGAGAAGGTAAAGAGGAGAAGGAAAAGGAGAAGGGGAAGGAATGGTGGAAAAAAAGGAGGAGGAATGGAGGAGGAGGAGGAGGAAGAGAAGGGGAAGGAACGGTGGAGGAGGAGGAGGAGGAGGAGGAATAATGGTGGAGAAGGTAAAGAGAAGGAAAAGGAGAAGGGGAAGGAATGGGGGAAAAGGAATAGAATAGAATATCTTTATTGTTATTGTGTATCTCACAACGAAATTAAGCGCCGTCCACAGTGCACAGTGCACACTACACACAAGTAAAAGCCACAAATAAGAGCATACATTATATACATATATTCACATTCTATTCAGCACTGTGCTGCCCCTAACATTGCACTTCAATGTTGCCCTACACCAGGGGTATTTAATATGGTTACAGCTCTGGGACAAAAGCTGTTTTTTAGCCTATTTCTCTTTGGAGGAAGGAAAAGTGGAGGAGGAGGAGGAGGAGGAGGAGGAGGAGGAGGAGGTAGGACAAGTGTGGGGTCCTTGATGCTCTCTGAGCTTAGTTTAAAAAGAACTTTGGTGTTGCCATGGTTACAATGCCGTATTGCAGGCAAAACTCTGCCCACAGTCAGGAGTTCGATCCTGACCGGCTCAAGGTCGACTCAGCCTTCCATCCTTCCGAGGTCGGTAAAGTGAGGACCCGGATTGTTGGGGGGAGCAACAGGCTGACTCTGTAAACCGCTTAGAAAGGGCTGTAAAACACTGTGAAGCGGTATATACGTCTAACTGCTGTTGCTGTTGTTTCCTTGTAGACGTTTCATGACCCAACTAGGTAACATCGTCAGTGCTAGAAGATGCAAATTCCACTTACTTCTAGCACTGACGATATTACCTAGTTGGGTAATGAAACGTCTGCAAGGAAACAGCCAAGCTCATAGAGTACCAAGGACCCCACAGTTCTCCTCCTCCTCCTCCTCCTCCTCCTCTTCTCTCCAAAAACCCCACTCCCTTCTAGCCCTGATGATGTTACCTACTTGGGTCATGAAACGTCTGCAAGAAAACAGCCAAGCTCAGAGAGCACCAAGGACCCCACAGTTCCTCCTCCTCCTCCTCCTCCTCAAACCATACTCCCTTCTAGCCCTGATGATGTTCCCTAGTTGGGTCATGAAACGTCTGCAAGGGATCAACCAAGCTCAGAGAGCAACAAGGACCCTCCACCCTAAAACGTTTGCCTCCGTCTGTCTATTCCCCAAGCCAGCCAGTCAGGTATAAAATGAGGGAGGGGAGATTATTTCTAGATTATTAGATAAATGATTAGGAATAAATTAGCCTTCTGGGCAACTGCAGCGGAGAAGCGAGATGTGATGAGTACTTGTCAGCCGGGCGTCCTTAATATAGAGAGAAAGGAGAAAAATACTTCCTCAAATGAAATCAGACTTAGACCGGATTGGAAGTTAACTCTTCCCGGGAAGATGGCCCAATGGTGGTTTGAAGAAGCTGGATTGCAAATGGAGAGATCTTGGCCTTTCCGTAAACAGTCTAGCTGTCTTCTGTTGGAGCTGATCCTCAAATCGCCATTTTTCTTCCACTTGATTTCAGTTCCCAGAAATCCCCAGCCAGCATGTTTCTCAACCTTGGCAACTAAGATAGGCGGACTTCAACTCCCAGAATTCCCTGGCCAGAATGATTTTCAACCTTGGCAACTAAGATAGGTGGACTTCAACTCCCAGCTGGCATAATTCCCCAGCTGGCATAACTGGCTGGGGAATTCTGGGGGTTGAAGTCCATACATCTTCAAGTTCCTAAAGTTAAAAAACAGTACTCTGCATGCTGTAATATTAGTGTTTGGGATATTTTTCAGTGCCAGCATTGAAAAAAGTTAATCCCATGAATTAAAAACAAAATGTAAATGAAGAATTTTGGTGGGTCCAAGATAAATTTGGCCAAAATTTTGCAAAAAGCATTCTTTTCTTTCTTGCATCAGATAATAATAATAATAATAATAATAATAATAATAATAATAATAATAATAATAATAATAATAATGATGATGATGATGATGATGATGATGATGATGATGATGATGATGATGACGATGACAACGATGACAACGATGAAGATGAAGATGAAGAAGTTGGAAGGGACCTTGGAAGTCATCTAGTCCAACCCCCTGCTCAGGCAGGAAACCCTATCCCATTTCAGACAAATGGCTGTCCAGTCTCTTCTTAAAGACTTCCAGTGTTGAAGCATTCACAGCTTCTGGAGGCAGGTTATTCCACTAAATAATAGAATAACAGAATTGGAAGGGACCTTGGAGATCATCTAGTCCAACCCCCTGCTCAGGCAGGAAACCCTATCCCATTTCAGACAAATGGCTGTCCAGTCTCTTCTTAAAGACTTCCAGTGTTGGAGCATTCACCGCTTCTGGAGGCAGGATATTGGAAAGATTCAGAATAACAGAGCTAGAAGGGACCTTGGAGGTCATCTAGTCCAGCCCCCTGCTCAGGCAGGCGACCCTATGCCATTTCTGACAAATGGCTGTGCAGTCTCTTCTTAAAAACCTCCAGTGTTGGAGCATCTTTATCGCTTCTGGCGGGACGTCACCCTATTGAAGACTTGAACCCCGGAGGGTCTTGGATTCCGCTTCCCACCCGCTTCATCCCGTGATTCCCTTTTTTTGAGCCACATCACATGTCTGCAACGGCGCTAAAAATACCTCCATAAATCAGTTCTTCCCCTAGCCCTTCGGAGGAAGGACAGGCTATAAATTTCAAAAATAAACAGCCGAAACTCTGAGCACCCCATGGCCACATTTCCCGTGAAAGGGACAGAGTAAATTAAGTTTTTCATTCGGGACCAAGGGGCCAGCTCCTACATAAGCCTTCGCTTATTCTCATTTCTTATCCCACGACTTGTTAACGCCAAGCTGAAAGTGGATGGTAAATTGACCCCAGAAATTAATTTCTTTTTTTTTTAATTTAATTTTTTTCTGAGCAAATTGTCGGTACAATTTACAGCCCCGGAAATTATTTGGAAATAATTAAGATCATGATGGCTGTGAAAGTTGGACCCTAAGAAAGGCTGAGCGCCAAAGAATGGAGGCCTTTGAACTCTGGTGCTGGAGAAGACTCCTGCGAGTCCCCTGGACTGCAAGGCGATCCAACCGGTCAGTCCTAGAGGAGATCAACCCCGACTGCTCTTCAGAAGGCCAGATCCTGAAGTGGAAACTCAAGTCCTTTGGCCACCTAATGAGAAGGAAGGACTCCCTGGAGAAGAGCCTGATGCTGGGAAAGATGGAGGGCAAGAGAAGAAGGGGACGACAGAGAAGGAGGGGGCTGGATGGAGTCCCTGAAGCAGCAGGCGTGAGCTTCAATGGACTCCAGAAGATGGTGGAGGACAGGAAGGCCTGGAGGAATGTTGTCTGTGGCATCGCGATGGGTCGGACACGACTTCGCAACTAACAACAACAAGATCATGATATTGCTTACATCTTTAAGCTGTCCTCCTCTTACAACAGTTGATTTGGTGACCGTTCAAAGTTACAACAGGCACTGGCAAAAAACGTGATTTAGGACCTTTTTCTACACTTGCAGCATCCCCCTTCATGGTCACGTGATCAAAATTCAGACGCTTGGCAACCGGTTTCATATTTACGACGGTCGCAGCGTCCCCCGGGGTCACGCGATCCCCTTTTGCGACCTTCAGCCCGGCAAAGTCAATGGGGAACAACCGTGTTACTAATTTAACAGCTGCAAGGATCCATTTAACTGAACCGTGGCGAGAAAAGTCGTAAAACGGGGCAAAACTCACTTGACAAACGTCTTTAATAATAATAATAATAATAATAATAATAATAATAATAATAATAATAATAATAATAATAATAATAATAATAAAAAAGTTGGAAGGGACCTTGGAGGTCATCTAGTCCAACCCCCTGCTCAGGCAGGAAACCCTATACCATTTCAGACAAATGGCTGTCCAGTCACTTAGCAACATAAATTCTGGGCTCAATTATCGTCGTAAGCTGAGGATTACCTGCATTTGGGGAACAGCCTGATCCACACGTGACAATTTGCCATATTGGGATTAGAAGCATTTTTTTTTCCCCCCTCTAGGTCAGACTCCTGGTTGGTAAAAAACGATCCCTTTGAGCTAAAAATTAGGAATTGCAAGTCGAGGTGTAGCTTGGAGGCGACGATCCCTTTATTTTCCTAGTGGAATACCACTAGGGGGTGACCAAGAGCTAGAAATCCCAGGAGGTCCTTGCTGCCATCTAGCGGCCGCCAGAGGTTTTGCAGGACAGACCTGCTTAAAAAAAAATTTAAAAACAAAACACGAATTGCAGAGCTCGGCTATTTCCGGGGAACTCCTGGAGAAAAAGAACACCAAGACCGTCAGGAAAAAAAGTGTGATGTGAAATTGGGGGAGATTCGGGCCCCGAGAAAAATCGCAAACAAGCATCTTGGCAACCATCTTGGCTTCTCCTGCACTATAAACCCAGATCTCCTTTCTCGCCCGGCCTGGCTTTGCTAAAGCGGTCAGCAAAATCTGGGCTATACTGCCACGCAGTGGAGATATAAATGTCTTAAAAAGTCAGAGGATCACACTTCCTGCCTTGTTTCAAAACAAGGGGCTTTTTAGAACACACGTGTCCCGTCTCCCTTTCATGATTCGGACCACTTTTTAAAAAGTTTTTTTTTT
>NW_015390558.1:44820-45928 GCF_001527695.2 Protobothrops mucrosquamatus | reverse complement strand
TCTCCTTTCTCGCCCGGCCTGGCTTTGCTAAAGCGGTCAGCAAAATCTGGGCTATACTGCCACGCAGTGGAGATATAAATGTCTTAAAAAGTCAGAGGATCACACTTCCTGCCTTGTTTCAAAACAAGGGGCTTTTTAGAACACACGTGTCCCGTCTCCCTTTCATGATTCGGACCACTTTTTAAAAAGTTTTTTTTTTTTAAAAAAAAAAAGAGGGCTCATGTGATCTCAGCCCCCCCCTTTTTTTTTAAACTTCTGTGGAAGTGAAAGCTTTCATTTATTTTTTTTAATGGTTTTTCTTAGCATGCAACCCCGGGGAGGATTAATTGGAGCAGGAAACAGAAGGAGCCCTCTGCGAAGTGGCTAAGAATAGATTTGGTGGCTGATTATCTTTGAAAAGCTTGGGAAAATGTTTCTGGAGATGTCGGTGGTGGTAAGGGGATGTTGTCACCTTGCGTTGAGGCATCGGCCTGAGGGCCTTCATTGCCACACAACCCCGCCAGCTTTTGCAACAACAACGACGAACAAATAAGTGAACTTTCCTCTGCTGCTGGAGAATGAATTGCAGGCCCGCTAAGGTGGCCAGCCTTCGTGGCTCAGGGCTAGACTCGTGGGGTCCTTGGTGCTCTCTGAGCTGGGTTGCTTCCTTGCAGACGTTTCGTGACCCAAGTAGGGAACATCATCAGTGTTACAAGAGAAAGGGGTTTGTGGAGAGGAGGAGGAGGAGGAGGAGGAGGACTGTGGAATCCTTGGTGCTCTCTGAGCTGGGTTATTCCTTTCGTTTCCTTTCCTTCCATTCCCTTCCCTTCCCTTTTCCTTTCCCTTCCCTCCTATTTGTCTTCTTTCCTCCCCTCCCCTCCCCTCCCCTCCCTTTCCTTCCCTTTCCTTTTCTTCCCTTCCGTTTCCTTCCCCTTCTCTTTCCTTTCCTTTCCTTTCCTTTCCTTCCCTTCCCTTCTCTATTTCCCTTCCCCTTTCTCTTCCCTTCCCTTTCCTTCTTCTGTTTCCTTTTCCTTCCCCTTCCCTTCCCTTTCCTCTTCATTTCCCTTCCCCTTTCCCTTCCCTTCCCTTTCCTTCTTCTCCTTCCTCTTTCCCTTCCTCTTCCTCCTTT